>NC_056748.1:725431286-725690889 GCF_019279795.1 Protopterus annectens
TTTTGGGGTTTCATTTAAGGGGTGTTAAACCTTCATCACATTTTGGGATTTGGGGAAAAAAACCTTGGGCCCGGTTCCCCCTTTTTGGGCTTTCTTTGTCCCAGTTAAAAAATTTTTGAAAAAACCCCCCTTTCAAAAAAAAAATTTTTTGCTCCCTGATTTTTTTTTTTTTTTTTTTTAAAAAAAAAAAAAAAACCAAAGGGGCCCCCCAATTTTAGCACTAAATAAACAGAACCAACTGATATTGCCAACATCCTGGCAGATAGGTTCAGTGCTAACTTTACCCCTCTCTCATCCCCTAAAGGGCCCATCTCTATACTGGAAGAATGCAAAGTTCCTGTAATCATGGCTGCACAAGTAAAAAAACACACACTCTCCAAAGCCAAGAACACAGCGTCCATGGGACCTGACAACATCCCAGGCTGCATTCTACATGAACTACAGAACAAACTGGCACCCCATCTAAGTACCATGTTCAGTCATAGTCTCACCTCAGGCTTTGTGCCTGGTGAATGGTGCACAGCAACGGTTATCCCACTCCACAAAGGGGGGAGCCACCACGGACTCTGGGAACTACCGCCCCATTAGCCTGACGAGCCTGGTCTGCAATGCAATGGAACGTACCATCATGGAACTTATAAACAATGACATTGGTAATCTCCAAACTATGGACCCTACCCAGTTCGGGTTTGTAAAAGGCAGGTCACATCTCCTAAACCTGATAGACTTCTTTGAAGCTGTCGCCGAAGCCGTAGATGAAGGTAAACTGGTTCACACAGCCTATCGATCTCGCCAAGGCTTTCAACACCATCCCCCACTCTGGAATTATAGATCAACTCACTAAACTAGGGATAAATCCCTATGTCACAAGATGGGTTGCCAACTGGCTCACTGACAGAACCCACACTGTGAAAGTAGCAGACTCTAAATCCAACTTCAGACCAATGTTAAGTGGAGTACCACAGGGTTCAGTCCTAGGTCCTCTCCTGTTTGGTATCTACTTCTCTGAAGTACAGGCTAACACAGAAGGTCTTTGGCTAACAAAGTTCGCAGATGACTGCAAACTAGGAGCCATAATCAAAACTCCTAATGATGTGGACATCCTACAAAAGGGCCTCACTGAGACAGATGCCTGGTGTCAAAGCTGTGGCCTCAAGCTCAATGCCAAAAAGTGCATTGTCACCCCTTTTGGTAAAAACTCTGTACCCATGAGGTACCAGATAGGCGGTAGTGTACTTAACACCAAAAGTATGAAAGGTGACCTTGGGACACAGGTGGACAGTAGTCTCTCCTTTGATAATCACATTGCCACAGTAGTCAGGAAATCCTTCTACGTGGCGCACCTCATCACAAAAGGTTTTTCATCCAGGAAAAAAGAGGTCATTGTTCCCCTCTACTCATCACTCATTAGACCCACTATGGAGTACAATGCCCCTTTTGGTATGTACCTCACAAGACATCTACAACTGGAAAGGCCACAGAAGTACCTCACAAAGAGGATGACCGGTCTCGTACAGATGCCCTATGCAGACAGTATCAAAAAAACTCCAGCTTTACTCCGTCACATATCGCCTACTCAGAGGCGATCTCTGCCTAACATACAAAGCTAAAGCTATGTCAAACCCAGAGCTGTTGGACATTCTCCATGTAAAGAAATCCTAATCCCTCCAAGCTACATGCTCTAGGGACCTAAACCTTGTTACCACAATAAACAGAACATGCTGGAGGGATAGATTCCTGCCCCAGAGATTTCCCATACTCTGGAACAAACTACTTATATATATCAAACAAAAGCTCCTAATCCGCACTCTCCCAAGAAAAATCTTTGATTGGATGTGAGATAGGAAATTCATCCCGGGGATCACTTCTGTAGCTCTGCTTGACAGGGGCACAGGAAAATAATTTTCTTGGGTGGCAAAAGCCAGGGTACCGTTTGGCTAGGCTTATATAGGCCCTAGGGCCAATAGCCTAGTACCTACCTATGAATAGGGTTTTGAATAAAGATTTAGGGAGAAATTTACAACTGTTTTATTTCAGTGGGTGTTGAGCTTTCTGGACTATTGACCTCTGATGTTTGGGTGGGAGTGTGGTAAGAGATGTAGTGTATGGCATATATATATTTTGGTGTGTAACAACTGATGTTCTGAAGCTAGCCGTTGATAGCTGGTGCAGCTCCCCAGTGTAGTACTCCCTCCTGCAGCAACTTAAGTCTTCTGCTTGGAGTCAAGGAGCAAAAAAAAAAAAAAGATATTTCAGAAAAATTGTAGCAAACCACTTGCTACAGTCTTTCTGAATTACCCACCACCTATGGAATGCTGAAGCTGCAACATTTCAGTCCAGATTGCAGATGAGATACTTGTATTCAGAAATTGAGTGCCAGTATTGCACTACCACTGATCGACATGTGCCAGTATTGCACTACCACTGATCGACATGTGCCAGTATTGCACTACCACTGATCGACATGTGCCAGTATTGCACTACCACTGATCGACATGTGCCAGTATTGCACTACCACTGATCGACATGTGCCAGTATTGCACTACCACTGATCGACATGTGCCAGTATTGCACTACCACTGATCGACATGTGCCAGTATTGCACTACCACTGATCGACATGTGCCAGTATTGCACTACCACTGATCGACATGTGCCAGTATTGCACTACCACTGATCGACATGAACCAATCACCCCTAGCACGGTTGCTTCTTGGCCCCACCCAAGCTGCACTGTATAAATTCCTCTGTCCTGCTGTTTACAGTATTTTGCACATTGCTTTCAAGTAGTAACTATACAAACTCTTCTCTCATTTTGACTTCTAGCATTATTTTAGTATTCATTTGTTACAAAGCTTTATTAATAAAATCATCCAAATCAAGAATAATTAGTCAATAATATGCCGCGGTGGTGCAGCAGTAGCGTTGTCCCCTCACAGCAAGAGGTTCTCCCGTTCGATTCTCTGCTGGAGCGTCTTGTGTGTGGAGTCTGGTTGTCCTCCCTGTAGTGGAGTGGCATTCGAAAGACGTGTGAATGGGCATGCCTTCGTTGAAGGTTGGGCGTCGGGCTGGCACCTTAGCACTGTAAAAAACTACTGTCAGTCATTAGCAGACCGGAGTTTAGCTGTGGCGACCCCTAACCGGGAAAAGCCGAAAGAAGAAAGTCAACAATATTTCACAATGCAGTTACACATGAAAACAAAAACGTTCACACTGCTAATCTTCTGCCCTCAGTGACAGATTACACTTCACTTTATAAGCCATAATAATTTGCTGATAGTTTATCTTAAATTTGCGTAAAGTCTGTTTTGTAGAATAGTTGGGTATCTCCCATGTAATGACAACCAGCAGAATGTGAACAATCCAAAGGACACCAAGTTTATTGGTTAAGCGCTTTCCTCTCTCTTACAGAGACTTTCTCAGAACAATATTGCACAGAAACACAGACAAATAAATACCCACACCTCAATTAACCACTTAAAATTGTGCCAAAATTTTAAAAGCAATACGTACACATCTAGGTGCACCAATACGTATATTCCTTATAACAAAGTTAAATAGATATTACCATAAAATATTAAGTTACATTAATAACCTGTATTTCAGTTAACAATTTTATTTAACTAACCTAAAATTCGGTCAAGTTTTAAAACACTAGCAATGCTTATAGTTTTATTAATACCTGGGTAACAAGAAGCATTTAAAAACAACTGCCATCTTAATTCCATCCGGTCCAAATGCACATCTGTAATGCACCCTTGTTAGTCTATCACTAACTGCTGTCAAACCAAAAATTTTAAGTCATGTGTTGGATTTTCGTTGATGTGTCTAAACAAGGCAAAACAAAAATAGATTTGGCTCTTAATATGATTTTTCAGGCCCAGATTGATTTGGACTTTTTGAGGAATGAATATCATAGGGTGGCAAATATTTTTGGCATACCAAAAATCCACAAGTGACTGTGTTGAATCCATCTTTCAGGCCCATTGTGGATGGTAAAAGGTCCAAGACTTATTTCATTTCCAGATACCTAGATCATGAAATGCAGAGGTGTCTTGGCGCTCTTGATTATATAAGCAAAGATTCTTGGCAATTTATAGACAGGTTGAATGGCATTGAATTAGTGACTGATATCATTGTTGTCACTGTGGATGTGGTGAATTTGTTCACTGTAATTCCCAATGATTTAGGTATTCATTGCTTAGAACAACTTGAAACCAATATGTTTACCCAAGATGAAATTAATAAACTGAGTGTACTTATGGAATTAGTTTTAAAAAATAATTACATTTGGTTTGAGGGACAGTATTACAAACAGTTGAAAGGAGTGCCAGTGGGGGCGGCTTGTGCCCCCATTTTTGCTAACCTTATGTCCTATTGGGAGCAGGAATTTCTCAGTCGGTATAATTGCAATATTGTGCATTATACCCGTTTTTTGGATGATTTGTTTCTCCTTTGGAAAGGTACAGAAGACCATTTAAATGAGTTCTTGGTATATATTAATGGAACAGTAGATTTTTTTTTTAAATTTACCCATGTTTATAGTAAGAACTAAATTGTTTGTCTAGATGTCGAACTAGAGATAGATTGGGTTAATATGAATTTCAACACCAGAATTCACCTAAAGTCTACATTCTCAAATTCCTGTTTGGGTTATGGGAGCTGGCACCCGCACCATCAAAAGAGGGCTGTTTTTAAAGGCCATTTGGTGCGGGCTGCCAGAATGGTGAATTCTGATGTGGATTTTTTAGTTGAATTACAATTTATTATACATATGTTTAAACAAAGGGGATATCCTGACTGTCTTTTGGAAGACCTTGCACAAGAGGTAATTAACAAATGGAAAAAAGGTCTTTACGACACATATTGGGCCATGGATTTATGAGTAGTAATAGATCTAGCACTGAAAAGGTTTTATACAACTCTGCCTTTATTTTGACATACAGTGGTATGGCTAACCGTATTGCCGATGTGGTAAATGCCAATTGGGAGATTCTTCAATTTGATGCTAATGTTGGGTTGAAGGTTGGTAAAAAAACCCAAGACCTCTTTTTAGGAGGGACAAATCTATAAAGAACATTTTAGAAGGCATTAGATATGAAGGCAGGACCAGTAGAAAAGTGGGCAATTTTAAATGCAATTCCTGCTCTTTTTGTCCATTCATAATGGAGACTAAGGGTGAAATTAGGGTCAATCAGAAGACTGTCAATATTAGAGACCTCTCTAATTGTAATAGTAAAAACGTTGTATACATGGCTAAGTGTGGAAAATGTTCCAGTTTCTACTTTGGGAAAACCTGTAGAAAATTTAAGTCAAGAATAGGTGAACATCTGGGTGACACTAGACATTGTAAGATTACTAGTACCTTGTTTAGACACATCAATGAAAATCCAGCACATGATTTTAAATTTTTGGTTTTACAGCAGTTAGTGCTAGACGAACAAGGGTGCATTATAGATATGCATTTGGACCTGATGGAATTGAGATGGCAGTTTTTAAATGCTTTTGGTTGATGGACATGGTCAGTATGTCCTCTAATGTGTTTAGAGAAGTGAAATCTATTCCTGTTATTCACCTCAATTTAGGTCTGCTGTAGGGCATCCAAAATCTTTAAAGAACGTAGTTATTTTCATTTTTATTACAGTACAAGTATCAGTCTTTTAGATCATGCTCCTTTAATTCTCAAACTTAAATTAACATCCAATATGCAATAAAAGGATTTGGATGGCTAAGATATTTATATCAGAGGGATGACATACACAAGTGTTGTGAAAATTATATGATCAATGGCAAGTCAGGATGTTAACTTGTAGTGGTCAATGTGTAGACAGTTGGGAGGCACTAAAGAAATAGTCTTACTCTACAGAAAGTGTAGCTAAAGCGAAAAGGAAGTTAAACAAACATTTGTAATACAAAAAACATATATTTTACCAAAATCATATTGTGACTGAATTTTCTTTTGACAGAAGTCAAAATCATAAATTTTATGCTTTAAAGCTCTGGTAGCACGCTGTATGCACACTAATTTGTAATGTTAAGGACCCATTTACAGGACTTGCTGACTAAGCAACCCACAATAGTCATGTACATTCCAGAATTACTATTCAACTATATGCATAAGAGTTTGTTGTAGAAAGAGGCAACCTGTATTTGGATGGCAGGTTTGCCACTATTACCTTTATAACAATCTAGGAAGCCCTGCACTTCCTTCTGTGAAGTGAAATCTATTTCATCGGTTACTGCGAGAGGAAAGACTCTTATGGTTGGAAAGCATTTTGGCAGACTTGTACCACAAGGCAGAACAGGCTTTCCTCCACACGTATGGGAGTATGGTTAATGAAGTTTTGAATATAGTTAGAATTTTAATATCATGGAAGCAGGTGGTGGCAGTCATCCTCAAGCCACCTTTACTTGTAGGATACTGTCAGCCAATATCAATATTAAACCATGATTACAAATTACCTGCAATAATTCTGATGAGCAGGATCTGTTCTTCAGACAGATCACAGAGGGGCAAATACAGACGCCCAAGGGGCAGAGGTCAGTCACAGGGCCCTTACAAACCTTGCCAATGGGGTTCTGCTACCCAGAAAGGAGGAGAAGACAGGCCCCAAGCTAGCAGAAGACAAACACAATGACTCTATCCTCAAACTACCAAGCAACTCTCTTGGCAGCTCCCTTGGCGGGGGGTGGGGGGGGGACTAGCTCTTTTCGCAGACAATTGGCACATCATCACAAAAGACAAATGGGTCCTAAATATTGTATCTCAATGCTACAGATTCCACTTTCACACTTTACCAAGGATAAAAGGAATGCCAAACCTGCCACCAAATCAATGGGCAGAGGCTCAAAAGCAAATTTCAGCTCTCATGGACATGAGAGCCATTCAACAGGTTCCTACACAGGAGCAAGGACAAGGATTTTACTCGACTGTTTCTAGTTCCCCGAAAGGACAAAGCCTGGAGACCCATTCTGGACCTGTCAATTCTAAACACATACCTGGAAGTACCCAAATTCAAGATGCTAACACTACAGCGACTTCTTCCCATGCTGGGCAAGAAGGCATGGCTAGTAACGTTGGACCTCAAGGAGGCATACCTGCATGTCCCTATCAGACAAAATTGCAGAAGATACCTCCGATTTATTGCAGGTTCAACCCATTACCAATTCCCTGCACTGCCCTTTGGCTTATCTACTGCGCCCAGGGTCTTCACAAAATGCTTGGCACCAGTAATTGCATACTGCAGACAGAGGGATTCAAATATATCCATACCTGGATGACTGCTTTATTCAAGCAGAAAGCAAAGACATTCTATTAAAGCATCTGGCGTTTGTCAAAAACCTACTAACTTGCCTAGGGTACACAGTAAATGAAAAGAAGTCAAAACTAGTGCCCTCACAAGACATAATATTCCTGGGTGCAGGTTTAAATACAACGGCCCAGATGGCTTACCTCACGCCAGACGAGCAAAGACATCTGACTCGATACTTCAAAATGATGGCAACAAAGACCCAACTCCCTGCAAGAAAAATTCTGCAGGCCTTGGGATTCATGGCATCTTGCATACTACTAATACCATTTGCAAAACTGCATATGAGGAAATTGCAATGGTATCTGAAAAGCGTATGGTCTCAACACAACCACAGCTTGGAAACAATAATTCCACTAATTCCCTGCCTTCAATAGGAGTTTCTATTGTGGGCTCGGGCATGTCACCTCAACAAGGGTCAGCCTTTCACCTTACCCACAGCCAGACCAACTATAACAGATGCATCGGATTATGCCTGGGGAGCACACATGGCAGGACAGTGTATTCAGGGCAAATGGCCTCCAAACCAAAGGCATCTACATATCATTCAAAAAGAGATGCTAGCTGTACAAAATGCCATAACAACTTTCAAGGACCTCCTACATCCAGGACAACTCCTAATAAAGACGGACAGCACCACAGTGATGTGGTACATAAACAAGCAAGGGGGCACACACTCCTACCCCCTATGCAGACAAGCAATGACCTTGTGGAACACAGCACTGACCTACCAAGTTCATCTACAAGCACAATTCCTGCCAGGAAAGAAAAACACACTGGCAGACTATCTAAGCAGAAACATCACAGATCATCACGAATGGAAACTAGATCCACAAGTATTCGCAGTGATAACTCAACAATGGGGGAGCCCAGACCTAGATCTGTTTGCTTCCCCCCAAAACTATCGAAATTCTGCACAATGACATACCACACACTCGCTTGGAAAGTGGACGCCCTCTCATTCAGTTGCCTCTTCTGGCAAAGGTGCTGCTGAAAGCCAGATTAGAGAGGCCACAAATGATACTCATTGCTCCAGACTGGCCACGCCAACACTGGTATCCAATACTAAGGAACATGGCTCAAGGCCCACCATGGATTTTGCCAATAATTCCTCACCTGCTCACTCAGCAAAACAATCAAATCCTACACAGCCAGCTCAAGACTTTAAATCTGGCTGCATGGCAAATTGCCTAAATAACCAGTCAACACTTCTCTCTAAAGCTGTGATGGACGTCATTCTGGAAGCCAGAAGGCCTAGCACCAGGAAAGTCTATTCAGACAAATGGAAAAGATTCTGCACCTGGAACCAGGCTAAAGGCCTAAATCCCCTAGTCCCAAATATTCCTCAGATTCTTCAATATTTAACTGAGATGTTGCACAAAGGACTTTCCTTATCTTTTAAGATCCACGCCTCAGCTAGTTCAGCTCAATACAACACGGATCCTCCCATATTTTCACATCCATTACTAAGACAGTTCCTCAGAGGGGCTACGAACATATGACCGCCCCAGAGAGCACCAACTTGGGATCTCAACTTTGTTCTGGAAAAGCTAACACTACCGCCCTTTTCAACTAGCTTTCACTGCTGATCTACAGTTCCTATCATGGAAAACTGCCCTGCTGCTAGCAATAACTTCAGCACAAAGAGTCTCAGAACTACAGGCCCTAATGGCAGTGAAGCCTTTCATCATTTTTCATAAAGACAGTCTCTTTACGAACGAACCCTTCCTTTATGCCAAAGGTGGTATCCAGTGTGGCCCTAAACCAAACCATTAATTTGCCCACCTTTTATCCAAACCCCCAGAACAAAGGGGAAAGGCTTCTACACTCTTTGGACATTCACAGGCAATTACATTACTACTTGGATAAAACTAAGGCGTTGAGAAAATCTGACCAGCTCTTTGTATCCTATACTGCAGGATCTCAAGGAAAAGCTATATCAAAACAGGCCATTTCAAAATGGATAGGACATTGTATCCGTTTCTGCTACACACACCATGGGAATATCTGTGCCTGGTAACATCAGACCCCATTCCACCAGGGCTACAGCAACATCAACAGCCTTCCTCAGAGGGGTACCAACCAAGGATATTTTGGAGGCTGCCACTTGGAGTTCAGTGCACATCTTCACCAAGCACTATCACTTACTCTATACTCTAAAACCAGAGCTGGCTTTGCCACTGCAGTTCTGCAGGGCCTACTAGCCTCTCCAAACCCTATGTAGTTCCACCACCCATCCTTAGCTTTGGGATTCAGCCCAACAGTGATGACTGCAGCAGTGTAACACGATGAACATAGTACAGTTTTGTACCTACCATAAATGTAGATGTTAGAGTGTTCATACTGCTGCATTCCAGGTTACCCTCCCTCCATCCCCTCTGAACTAGCTGGACTTATCTATTCCTTTCTATCCTGTACAACCTCTGTGGTGTATTTGCTTGTGACTGAAGGTTTTGTTTTATTTTTATATGTATATTTTTATATAGAAATATGTATTGCCTACCTATTGGCGGCACCTGACATCTGGGGCAAGAAAAACTGAAGAAAATGGCGTCGGATGCATCTTGTATACCCTGGCGCACTGACGTCAGGGAAGAAGCGACAGCAACCGATGCCGGACCAAGACTTTGGAACTCGGGCCAACTGCGGGACTGCCCGACGGCAGGATAACCCAACAGTGATGACTGCAGCAGTGTGAACACTCGAACATCTACATTTATGGTAGGTACAAAACTGTACTTTTTCTCTGTATATACTTTTAACAAGGTGTTGATCTTTTGCACTTCCAGTGTTACCACCTCACACTTCTCTCCTGCAGATGATTGTGCTACTGTCTGTCTCCTTGTCTCAAGTAATAGTTGTAGCCGTTTTAACAGTGACCACGTCAGGCCAGGACCTACCACTTTTAGGATCCAGAGCTGGTGTCTCTCTTGCCTTTCTTCCTTTTATGTCAAGTCGCAAAATGAGGCAATTAGGACTCTCAACTTTCTTTTAAGTGAGAAGCAATAGTGCAGTGCAGGAAATGATTTGTAAGCACCTATGGATGACTGGAAAGGGCCTCAAAACTGTAATCATCTTAACTGGAGGTCTGTTACTTTAGTAGTTTTTTTTTTTTTTTTTTTTTTTTTTATATAAACAGTCCACTTTTGTTTTGTGACTGCTCGTTTTTACTAGTTGCTGAAGTTTTTTATCCAGACTTGGTGCCTCATGGTTGTGGGAGGAATGTGATGTAGTGTATAGTATGTGTATTTTTCTGATTTTTCCAACTGATATTCTTGTACATGTAATCACTTAGGCTTGTGGACTGCTTTCTGTTTACAGTATTTTACATTTCTGCACTATGTAATCTCAAGTCATATATTTTGATTCCTCCTATTTTAAAATTTTTTAAACTGTCAGCTATTCCATTATTTTCTGAAGCATGTGGGATACCAGCTTCTGAGAATATTCCCGGAAATGGTATCTGTCACTGTCCTTTGCAGAATTAATTTCTTCTGCCTTGCTGGGAAATCAATATGTTGTTTTTGTTATTTAAAACACATTGCAGAGAAACAAACAAGCAAGCCCCCGGTAGCAAGGTGTAGCAGAGCAGCTGGCTGTATGAGTATACTAATCTACCAAGTTAAATGCAAAACTTTCTTCAGTTGTCTGGGGCTGGTACGTTCATCCCTTTGATAGTATTTTATTGATTTTAAAATGTATAGTTAAGTAATGATTGTAATTAAAAGATAGCATCACTTTAGTAATACAGAAATCAAATAGTAGATTGTATACAGAATAGCGTTGTCGCCTCACAGTAAGACGCAGTCCGGTTCGATTCTCAGCTAGAGCGTCTTCTGCGTGGAGACATGCGTGAATGGGCCTACCTTCGTTGAAGGTTGTGCGTCAGGGCTGGCAACTCGGCACATAAAATCTACTGCCAATCATTAGCGGACCGGAGTTCCGCTGTGGCGACCCCTAACCAGGAAAAGCCGAAAGACACAACAACAACATTAATGTAGACCAGCTTATCTTCGGCAATACAATTACAGTGAAAAAAAAATACACTAAATAGATATACACTTGGATGAGTAAAACATCAGAGGCTGAGGCTTCAGGAAATAAAAATTATGATTTTGCTACATAAGAAAAAAAAAAATCAAAGTTAGACCAACACAGTTATTTTTTTAAAACTACTTCATTGCTCCTATTTGCCATTTTATTTTGCTATACAGAGAAAAATTAAAAAAACAAACGTATAACTAGTCCATCAGGTAGCCAAAGCATAACAGTAAAACTTAACATTAAAAAAAAAAATTAAACAATTAGCACAGTGTTTTGAAATAGAAAGTAACAAGTTTAAGTAGGGTACTTTTGATAGAAAACTTCAGGTCCAACTTTATTAGTAGTTTTATGTATGCTGACAGTGTATTGATAATCCTGCATCTCCCTCTAGTGGCAGCTATATTTTTGCAGTAGAGATGTTGATAATTAAAAAAAAAAAATCATTGTAGAAATGCAGCTTCTTTGGCTGTTCATAATTGCCGTGTTAATTTTTTTGTAGGTATACTGCCTCGTTGGCATTTATTCCAGGTGAAGTAAAAAAATAAACTGCAATCTGCTTTTCAAACAAATTGACGTTTTAGCAGTTGCAGATTGATTAAAGTGATTTGCTGATATTTTTATGTACATTGCGGTATTCAATGAGTCAAGTGCCGCAATGTACTTTCCAGCTTGCCTTCCTTTTTGTTTGGACGGGGGGGGGGGGTTAATAAAAAGCATACTAAACTTTTTTATTAAACCATGACCAAACAATTTATCTGTGACGTTAACTTAGGGTGATATGAGCTATGTCTATAGATGTCAATAGAGCACCTTTGCACATGAGATGTGGTGCGCCCATTAAAGTCTCTCTGGATGTAACAGGCACACTACCTATACCTATGTCACCAAGGTAAAGCTTCCTTGTTTTTACTCTGTGACATCATTGCAAGGAAAACAAGTACAGTTTATTTTAAAATATGAAAGTTATGATTAAAGTATTTCCTGATGGGGAAAAGTTTGGTTCAGTAGTTTATGCACTGTATGCTCTAGTGCAAAGGTAGGTTTCAAAACCTCAGCAGATCACTTTAAACATGTATGTTGGTATTCTGAATTGATTCTTAGAGGTGACCTTCTAGGTTATGTATACTTTGCATGGCAGTTTTATTTTTTCCATGTGATGTTCTATTCCCTATGCATTGGTGTAAAGTTCTGAATTAATTTTGCACAGTTAATGTGTACTATGACTTTCACTGCATATGTTAGGATTATCAGCTTTACAAATGCTCATAGTGGGACATTTTTATGGCAATGTGAGATTTTGTTGATCAAACCACAACTACAACCAGTGCAAAGAACTGGACTTCACATTTTGCCAAAATAAAAGCTCACTGTTTTAGAATTTGAATCCTTAATGTTCATATAAATATTAAGGTGTTTCAGATGCACCATATTTGTAAGTAGTTATTATTGGAAACTTATTGAAGCATTTTGTCTTTTGTCAAACTTTTTGCCTAACAGTGTCTGGCAACTGACACAGAGGGTGAAGGCTATGAGCTGTAGTTTTTGTGGTAAGGAGCTTGATTCCTTCATCTGCTTTTTATACGACCTTTAACTAGTCATTTAACCAGGCATATTTTCAGGTCACCCCTGAAGAGTGGATTGTGTGTTTAGCAGGGCTACCTAGTTAACATATAGGCTTATTTTTTCCCCCCTAAAATCTTTATCCTGCATAAAGTGGGCAGGTATTTTCCTTATCGTAGTATAGGAAAGTGTAGTGGTGTCATTGTAATTTGTTAGAGAGAACATCGATTTTTGAATCCTACCAAAGTCTTTTACTTTCTGCTTAATTTCTCAGAGTGCATGTTTTGCAGTCTGTTCATTTGTAAGTTTAATATGATGATTACTAAGCGGAAGTTGTGTTATTTAGGAAAAAGACAGCAGAAACACTTAACACCAAGCAGTAAGCTGTTGTAAGTATCTTCTGGATGTTGGACATCAGTAGAAGTAATGGCGCTAAGTGCCTCTTTGTCATCAATCGTAGTATTTACATAGGAACTTTTACTGCACCTTTTCTTTGAGTAAACACTAGAGATAAATTCAGCAAAACCGATTAAAAACCTTTTCTATGTTTCTGATCACATCCTGCAGAGCAATTGGAGAGAGAGTTTGGTTTACAAGAATCTTAACAGTAACCTGAACAGACCACTGTAAAAACAGAATTTGCATGGGGTTCAACATGTAGTCATGAAAATGTTTGGTTGACTAGGTACTCGCATTAAGCTCATGATTATAGATGTCCCTTTAATTGTTTAGGCTCAATTATTTTGTCAGACTTCTTTTTATTAAATTGCTGTGTGTTAAAAATCCAAATACGAGCAACTTCTCCGTCATGTCGCCCAAATATACAACAAAACCTTTCAGTGAGGTATTGGTTAATCATTTGATACAGAGATCACCACGCATTTTGGGGCAACTTTTGATATCTTACCTAGCCCTAGAGAGCAGGCTAATGCTTGAAACATAGGAAGCTCTTGGTGGTACCTGGCAGAATACATACCATTCTGAAACTGCATATCATTACAGCAGACAGTTTCAAAAAGTAAGGTTTTCCATTTTAGAAAGGGAAAAGATTAGAGGTCTAGATCTCTTAGTGAGAAAACGCATAGCTTGTAACTCTCACCAAATGTTTTGGAATGCTACGCGGTGGTACAGCAGTAGCGTTGATGTTAAGTTGTCAATCTCGCCTTCATTCTTGCTGGATGGTTCGGAGCCGATCCTCGGCTCCGACTCGGCACTTGCTTAGCTTGAGAACTCCTTTTACCAGCTCGAGGCAACCCTATATCCCATGATGCAAGGCGAGACTACCTCAGATCTCGTTTGCCGCTTTGCGAAGAGGTCTCTTTTTTTTGCCAGCTCAGGTGAGTTTGAATTTTCAAACAATTTAGTCAGGGTTTTTCTCTCCCTTTCTTTTTTTTAAATAGTCAGTGTGTAGTTTTTCTACAGCCCACCCTATTTCCCCTTTAATTAAACTTTCAAGTTAAATTGCTAAGTTTATAATTTCAGTTAGGCCTAGGCCTCTTTCTCTTAATCCCTATCTGTGTGTGTGTTTTTGGGATTAGTAGTGTGACTGTTGTGTGTGTTTTTTACTTAGACTATGTCTAGGGAAGGAAAGGTCTCAGGCTTCAAGAAGTGTGACTCGTGCTGTCAGAAAATGTCTCTGACAGACTGTCACACTTCTTGTGTTTACTGCCTGGGGCCTTTACACCTGCAGGACTCCTGTGCTATATGTCATTCTTTTAGCCAGAGAGTCCTGCAGGATAGGAGGAACAAGTTAATCCTCTGTGGCTTATTAAAGCCAGAAGGTTCACCCACTAAGACTGGGTCGAGTAAACCTTCAAAGCCACCTAAGGTTCAGGCTACAGTTGTTAAGCCTTCCCCGGTGGCTCCGACTCCTTCGGAGTCGAGATCGGCTCCGGCTGGAGCCAATCTTTCTACCTCTGATGTGGTAGTGTCGGTTCCTACCGGCTCCGACACTCAATCTACAGTTGCCTTGTCGGCTCCGGCTGGAGCCAACGTGTTATCCAGTATCGGAGCCGAGAAGCCTTCGGCTCCATCTGGAACCCAGAGGACATCTGCTCCGATGGCTTCGTCCAAGAAGAGATCTCGGTCCCCTTCTTTGGAGTCGATCCACTCGGCTCCGAGGTCTCCTCTTTTGTCGGAACGGAGTCATCTGAGCCGATCTTCGAGATCTTCCAGGCTGTCTGACCACGATTTAGAGAGGGTGGTAAGCAGGCTGTTGAAGTCACAGGCACTAGCCCAAATGCTCCATAGCCCGTCTCGGCAGACTTTGGCTATTGCTCTTCCCATTGAACTTCCTCCTCCGACTCTCCTCCAGAGTTCGGAGCCGGAGCTTCTCGGAACAGCGACCGTGTCGGCGCCGGAGCCAATACATCCCCTTTCGGCTCCGTCGTCTTTTGCTCCGATCTCCTCCATGAGACCTTCCTTGGAGGGATCCGGTCGTCGAGTTTCCCTTGTAGGCTCCGAGGGGGCTAGTGGCATCGGACCCTTGTCCGACCCCGCTCTCCCTCTCGGGGCTTCGGCTTTGGTAAGCTCGGCACCGACATCGGCCTCGGAGCCTTCTCTCTCAGTGGAGCCGGGAATTCCTATTTCTTCGGAACGGGAATATTCTGGTCTCCCTGGGAGAGGAGCCTTTGAGGTGATGAGGAGTGTCCTGGCACCTGAGCCAGGTCAATGGTCCATCCCTTTAGCTCCTCCCTCTTTGGTGCCTGTTGATGTCTCTTGCCAGCCTCTTGCTCTCAGGCCCAGGGATCCATCGCCCCAGGTTTCCCCATTGGGAATAACTTCCTCTTCCGAGGTTTCTCCTGATCCCGCAGGGGAACCCCCTCGGAAGAGGACGTGTAAGAGGAAACACACAGACTCCCCTGAGTCTACAACATCTGATACCAACTTAGATGAGTCGGAGGGTTCCCCACGGTCCCCCTCTGAGGAGGTCTCCTTTTCAGACATCCTTGAACTCTTCAAACAGAGGGGGAACTGGCCTTCCATTGACCCCTCCGAGGATGAGTCTGTATACCTGGAGGCTTTTGGATCCCGACCCTCCACCTCCTGGGTGTCTCCGCCTTTCGACCCACTTATGCAGGTAGTGGCTCGGAAGGCGTGGGCAGCTCCAGATTCTGTGGAACCTGTCCCCAGGAGGCCATCCAAATTTATTACGACCCCTTCAGACAAGCAGTTTCTTTCTAAGGGCGTCTCTGTGGATGCTATGGTGGTGGTGGCGGCCACCAAGAAGGAACTTGTGGATCCTTCCGTGCCTGTCCATCCTCCTAACAAAGATTCTAGGACCATGGATAGGTATGGCAAGTGGATGTTTTCTTCAGCGACCTTTGCTATGCATTCGCTGAACTACCTTTGTCATTTCACCAGACTTCAAAGAGATATTCTCAAGGAACTAGGTGAAGTGGTTCAGGATCCTTCAGCTGCTGGGGCTCAAGACAAGATTGCCTCACAGCTAGCAATCCTAAATTCTTTAACCAACTCCTCCATGCGGCTCATATCCTATGCAGCCGATGGAGCGAGCAGAGCCGCAGGCACAGGAGTGGCTCTTAGACGTCAAGCCTGGATGCGGCTTTGTAATTTCGTGGACCCCTTTAAGGCGTCCTTCACCAATACCCCCTTTGACGGTTCGGCTTTGTTCGGACCTCAGGTGAAGGAAACCTTGACCAGGTGTGAGCAAGACGGCAAAACTCTTTCTGCCGTAGGAGTCCATTTTTCCACCCCTTCTAGACCCTATCCCAAGGGTCAGAAAGGAGGAAAGATGTGGTTCCGTAAAGCTCAAGGAGCAGTGCCGGACACGCGTGGTCAGTTTACCCCCAGAGGCAGAGGGGGTAACAATAATAGACGCCGCCCTAGAGGCAGGGGGGGTCCTCAGAATCAGGGCAACAGGGAGTCTCTTCCTGAGAAGCCCTTTCAGCATCCCTGAGGTGTTGCCCGACTGTCCACCCTTGGAGGCAGTCGGGGGAAGGATATTGCTGTACCCAGTAGCCTGGCGTTCCCTTTCACAAGACATGTGGGTACAGTCGATCATATCCGAGGGTTACAAAATCCCCTTCGAACGGTATCCCGTACCTCACCAATCCCTTCCAGACATCTCACCCGGTCAAAGGGATTTGGCAAAACAGGAGGTTTCAAAGCTCCTAGAAAAAAGCCGTCCAGACTGTTCCAGCAGACCAAGTAGGATCCGGCGTCTACTCGAGATTCTTTTTGGTCCCCAAAAGGACGGGAGATTGGAGACCTATTTTAGACCTGAGCAATCTAAACAGATTTGTCAAGAAGGCAAGATTCCGGATGGTCACGCTTCTGTCCATTCTGCCCTTTCTGGGCAAGGACAACTGAATGTGCTCGATAGACCTTCAGGACGCGTACTATCACATAAAGATACACAGGTGCTCCAGGAGGTTTCTCCGCTTTCGGCTAGGGACCAGTCATTATCAATTCAGAGCCCTGCCCTTTGGCCTCACTTCAGCCCCCAGAGTGTTTACCAAATGCATGGCAGTGGTCGCAGCTCATCTGAGACGTCAAGGATTCCAGGTGTTTCCTTATTTAGACGACTGGCTCCTCTCCGCCACCACCAAGCATCAGCTTCTTCAGAGCAGAGACTACACTCTACAGCTTTGCAAAAGGTTGGGAATATCGGTGAATTTCGAAAAATCTTCTCTGCTGCCTTGCCAATCTATCACATTTATAGGCGCAGAATTAAACACCGTCAGTATGTTAGCCAGACTAACAGATCAGAGAATTCTGGACATCCAAAAATACGTTCGGATTTTATTGCAGAGCAGCAAAGTCAAAGCCAGATTGGTTCTGAAGGTTCTAGGTCTTATGACTGCGGCTATTGTACTTCTACCATTAGCTCGCTTCCACATGCGTCTTCTGCAGTGGATGTTATTCACTCAGCGGTCGTTCCAGAACCTTCCCATGAGACACGAAATCTTGGTTACACAATCGTGCAGGACTCCTCTAACCTGGTGGATAACTTCCCCTCTACTTCATCAGGGCCGACCATTTGTTCCCCCTCCTCCGGTTGCCACAGTCACTACGGATGCCTCTCTGATCGTGTGGGGGAGGCATTATCAGGGCAGGATGGTCCACGGGACCTGGCAACCCATCGAATACCATCTGCACATAAATGTCCTGGAGATGAGAGCGGTGCTTTTAACGTTGCAAGCCCTCAACGACTTTCTTCCCGCGGGTACTATTGCAGTTCAAACGGACAGCATGTCTGTGGTCTGGTACATCAACAAGCAGGGCGGGACCAGGTCCTATCCTTTATGTCGAGAAACTCTCAGACTTTGGCAATGGGCAATCTCCTCTCATCGGTTTCTGACAGCAACGCACATCCCCGGCAGGTCCAACCTCTTAGCGGACAGACTGAACAGAGCCATTCTCATGCCTCACGAGTGGTCTCTCAATCAATCGATAGTGGACAAGATATTTCTGAAGTGGGGCACCCCTTGTTGCGACCTTTTTGCTACACCCCAAAACAACAAATGCCCGGACTTCTTCACCCTCTTTCCCCTACCAGGCCAACCCCTGAGAGACAGGATTGGCCCCGGGGACTTCTATACGCCTTTCCTCCTTTCCCCTTAATTCCACAGGTCATTCAGAAAGCTACCGTTTTGAGAGCCAAGTTGATTCTCATTGCCCCTTACTGGCCTCGACAAATTTGGTTCCCGACCCTACATCGTCACCTCCTGGTGCAGCCTTGGCATCTGGACCCAGTTCCAGATCTTTTGATCCACCAATCGGGTCAACAGCACCGGGCCATTCGTTCTCTCAACCTCACTGCTTGGTTGCTCCACTTCCTTCCCTAGCCAGGCTTCCTATGATCTCTGATCCTGTCAGAGATGTATTAATAGCTTCTTTGAAGTCGTCCACCAGAACGGTTTATGCTAGCAAGTGGCGATGTTTTTCCCTTTGGGCAAACTCCAAGCACATTGATCCCTTTACTGCACCTGTGCATTCTGTTTTAGATTTTCTGGCTGAAGTTTTTCAGTCAGGATCCTCTTCATCAACAGTCAAAGTTCAATTGGCGGCTATTTCCAAATATCATGTTGGCTTGCAAGATCATAACATTATGTCACATAGACTATGCAAAGCCTTTCTGAGAGGAGTTTTTCTCCTAAAGCCTCCAATAAAACATCCTCCTCCACAATGGGATCTGAATTTGATGTTAGCATCCTTGATTTTACCCCCCTTCGAACCGTCTGCTTCTTGTTCCTTGAAGTTATTGACCTGGAAAACTATATTCTTACTGGCTGTCACTTCAACAAGGAGGGTATCCGAGATTCAAGCTCTCTGCATCCGTTCCCCTTACTTGGTTTTTCACAAGGACAGGGTATCCTTGAGAACAAATCCATCCTTTCTTCCCAAGGTTGTTTCTCAAACTAATATTAATCAATCCATCGATCTACCAGTTTTTTTCCCAAATTATTCTGACAGAGCTGAACAAAAGCGCCATTTTTTGGATGTCCATCGTCAGCTCAGATATTATTTGCATAGAACTAAACAATTCAGGAAATCAGATCAATTATTTGTCTCCAATGCAGAAAACAGGAAAGGTCTCCCAGTATCAAAAGTGACCTTGTCCAGATGGTTATCTTCCACCATTTCTTACGTGTATTCGCTAAGAGGCAAGCATCTATCCTCAAAACCGAAGGCACACTCAACAAGGAGCCTATCCACTTCAACAGCTTTTCAGGATAGGCTACCCATTGATACCATTTGTGCAGCAGCTACTTGGGCCACTCCTCATACCTTTGTCTCTCATTACAAATTAGATTTGGCCTCCAGGGACAGAGCCAGTTTTGGTTCCACAGTACTCGAGTCTGTTCCACTGAGCCACCCGGGATACAGGTGCTAGGGACGTGGTCCCATCCAGCAAGAATGAAGGCGAGATTGACAACTTAACATTTAGAAGTTATATACCTACCATAACGTTCCATGTTAGTTGTCTTCTCTCGCCTTCTTTCTTGCGTCCCTCCCTCCTTCCCCCTGGCCTGGACAGATCTTGAAGAGTTTCTCTTTATCAGATTCACTCTCCTTAGTTCTTTAGAGAGTCTATCTTAAGAACTTTTTGCCTAGTTCTTCTAGGCTAGTTTTGCTCTTCCTTTGGGATTAGTATTTTGGCAGGGTTATTTAGCTACCAAACGAGATCTGAGGTAGTCTCGCCTTGCATCATGGGATATAGGGTTGCCTCGAGCTGGTAAAAGGAGTTCTCAAGCTAAGCAAGTGCCGAGTCGGAGCCGAGGATCGGCTCCGAACCATCCAGCAAGAAAGAAGGCGAGAGAAGACAACTAACATGGAACGTTATGGTAGGTACATAACTTCTAATTTCCTCACAGCAAGAGGTTCTCTTGTTCGATTCTGTGCTGGAATGCCTTCTGTGTGAAGTCTGCATGTCCTCCCTGCGGTCGAGTGGCCTCCGAAAGACATGCGTGAATGGGCGTGCCTTCGCTGAAGGTTGGACGTCGGGCTGGCAACTCGGCACCATAAAAAAAAAAATCTACTGCCAGTCATTAGCAGACCGGAGTTCCGCTGTGGTGACCCCTAACCGGGAAAAGCCAAAAAGACAACCCTTTCCAAATGACTTATTATGGAATACAGATTTTGTGATCCAAGACTTGTGGGTTTGACCAAAATTCTGCATTTAGTACAAGATCAGCCTTGAGGCTGAAGTAGGGTTTTCCATTTTATCTTTCAATTGCAGTGCCTAAGACTGCAGGGACCATTGCTAAGAAGTACCAAAGTAAAGTTTTAATTGCATGTCACTTCCCAGCCTGAGCAGCTTCAAGGTTAACAGAGTATTCTGTGTGGCACATTGTCCATTGTGATGATACTGTTTCTAGAGGGAATTGTTATTTTAAAAAAAGTAGTTTTGTGTGTGTTGGAGAAATGTGTTTTACTTATTGTGAAGGTGGCACAGTGGATATAGTGTCTCTTTATAGCAGAAGGTTCTCTGGTTCGATTCTTGGCTCTGTGCCTTCTGTGTGGAGTCTGCATGTCCTCCCCATGTTTGCTTTGGTTTCCCCTAGATGCTCCATTTTACTCTCACATTCCAAAGACATGCAGTAGGTAGATTAGATGCACTAAATTGGCCGTGTGTGTTTGTCTGTGTGTTTGTCTGTGTGTTTGTCTAAGAGCAGTTATGGCAGGGCGTGCCACCCAGCGGTGTAAACCTTGGCTCTAGATGATTGTCACCATTGAAGCAATAGCCCAACCTCCTATGCAGAAATGGGAAAAGAGGTTGTGGGAGGATGGATGTAGATGAACCTGGAACACTAATGTGCCTTTTTAATAACTGTCCTTTTCAGTTAAAATAAATAATTTAGTAGAGATTCACATCAGCAGGGCATTATGATTTCTTAAAACCAAACAGCAAAGCATAATAACCATAGCAACTATGTAAAAAAGCGACTACATAAGCATATTTGCCAGTTTTCTTCCTGCTCACTAACTACAGAACTGTCTGAGTAAGGATATGAAAAAAACACCCTCATGGAATTATGTTGTACTGCCATAGTATTTACAGTACTGATCCAGTAAGAGAAGAGTTGGAAGGGATTTAATACTGACAGGTGCTAATTTTACAGTTCGTAGCCCTAGAACTGAGAAAGCTTTAGAGGTGCAGTAAGGTGAATAGTGGGGAATGTTGAGATGTTTTTTGTAACTCAGTGGCATGTTTCGTAGAGTGACCTGCATTGGCCAAGCTAGGTAAGTTTTTAGACCAATGTATGGATAAGATGCTTAGAACATTAATCAATAGGAGGTCACTTAGCATTGCTGAGAGTAATATTTGGAGCACCAGCAGGGAAACCACAGATTTTACTCAAGGTATTCAAACGTTTGTGCAACAGCTGATTTGATGCCCCATCAAAGACAGTCGAGGAATGTTCCAGTGTGGACAAGATACCCCCTTGACTTGTGCTGTAGTAGCCTCATTTGTGAGGTAGGTTAAAGCACAAGCTCTGCTTTTAAGATGCCAGTGTATCTCTCTACATTGGGATCTTAAAAGCAGAGCTTGTGCTTCAGCAGTACAGAAGGAGTAGGTGAATCTTGACCTAACTACAGTCCCAATTACCTGGAAGAACTTTACTTCCTTAGTTTACAAGTAAAGATGCCACACCTCCCCTGAATTGAGGGCAATCTTTTATGGGTTCATAGCCAAATACTAGGCTAGCTGCCATTGTGGGACATTTTTAAGCCTAGCCAATTTCCCTTTCAAAAATAAGAATCAAGTCCTCTATCTTGTATCTGTGAGGTAAACAACTTGACCGTTATACCAATCCCACTACGTACCATCGTATTTCATGCACATGAAGTTTGCACATGCATAAAATAATTAAATAATAATTTGCTCATATTACAAGGGCTGCCACCATTATACCCTCAACACAATTTCTGTACATACAGTGGTGGTGCTGCGGTAGCGTTGTTGCCTCACAGTAAGACGTCCTGTTAGATTCTCAGCTACAGCGTCGTCTATGTGGAGACATGCGTGAATGGGCGTACCTTCGTTGACGGTTGTGCGTCAGGGCTGGCAACTCGGCACGCAAAAATCTACTGCCAATCATTAGCGAACCGGAGTTCCGCTGTGGCGACCCCTAACTGGGAAAAGCCGAAAGACATAACATTGAGATCACCAAAACTGATGAAATGCACAAATGTACGTGAATTATTAAATTAATACCTGCACTGTTGTATGTAAATCCTTTCATCCATTAGGATTAATGTACAAACTCAAGATGCAGTCTGCATCTAAACTGCAATGCGTTAATATCATCTTTGTAATCCTTCCTGTTAACTGCTGATGGTTCCCTGTCTATTTTGTCCTTGATTAACATATTCCTTAGTATCAGATGGCAATCCTCTCTTGGTGGTCTCTGCCATTGATTATTGGGTGCCACCAAATGAGTTGAATGTGACATAATGTGGGAATCCATACTTAGTTGCAGAAAACTGTGATGTCATTGTGGAAGAATTCTTTTGCCAGATGAACTGTGATCTGGCTGGCTCCTGCTTGGCAGTGACCTCATATCATTGAGCACAGCACATGCTTAATTGCAAAACAAGATATTGTAGTATCAGTGAGACTAAAAACTGGCATTCTTTTTTTTAACTACTTGGATTTTAAAAGGCAATATGAATGATTTGATTCAGGTGGAGTACAGACTGGCAGCATGTAAAACATAGGCTTGCTGTCATAAAAGCACTGCAGCGCAATTCTTAGAGCTTACTGTATGGATGTTGATCTTTACTTAGTTTTTTCATTGGAACAAGTGCATATCATTAAATAGCATTCAAATTTTATAAAGAACGTGCTACCCTTATTTTTTTTAAGAGTGTTTTTACTGAATGTGAGCCACAGCAGCTTCTCTTAACTTACTGCGAGTGCAGGCAGAACTTGTGTTATTCAACAGATTCACAATAATGCTTCAGCTTGCTCTTGGATGATTCAGCTTTCTGACTGGACTTCATTAATAAATAAATGCAGAGATCTGTAAGTGGCCGTGAAGAAAGGTTCTGATGACATTTAATTTGAACTGTTGTCCCCCCACCCCCACCCCGCATGGAATATTAAAGGCCAAAATGGCACAGAAGTGAGCTTTCATGAAAAAAAATGATAGACCTACAATTGGCAGATGAAAGAAGGCAATGCCAGACACCTAAAAGGGTCAAAGACTTAGCTTGATGACGAAACGTTTTTGCTTTGAAAAGTAGGTGGTGCTAGGAGATTTTATTTTTCATGTTACTACATTTTTGATGCCCCTTTCAAAACACCCCCATACATGGTTGTTGATGCATGGAAACTGCTACAGCTCCATCAGATCTGGCATGGACTGAAGTGTCCTCAGTCTCCCTGATCACAGGGAGGATCAGGACGGGTAGGGAATGAAACAGTTACTGAAAAAGAATCTGAAGACTGTTTTGTGCTTTGCTTCTGTTGAACTTTACCACATTGTTCAGTACTTGGAACTCCTGGATCTGAAGGTCAAGACCAAGCTTGCTGCAATAGTTACATACATGTTTTTTGTGGGATTGTCACAGTGTCACATTTACAACGGAGCTGCAGTAGGCTTTCTTACAGATGAAAGGGAGTGCATGTAAAACACAGAAAACAGGACCCCAAAATGTAACCCTGAAGAACATCTTTTCTGACTGATTTTAAGAAGCATCTGGCAAGTCAAAACATTTTATTTATTCTAAGGCCGTAAATGTTAGGTTTGCAGAGCAGCTTCTGATGATGTACAGTGTGGAATACATTTATAACATCAAGAGGTGTTATTCTGGTTAACTCTGTTTTCACCATAGCCTTCAGTAAACCACAGGAGTCTAGGTGTGGATGTGCATGACCTCTGCTTTTGCGGTTATATTGAATAATTGAGAAAGTTGAGAAATAATGACATGGGTGCCACTCATTAAATCAAGATTTAATTTCCAGTGAACATTGCTGACTGGAGAAATAGGAGAAGGAGAGGCAGTTGTCTGAAGGGTTTTAGGGAAAAATGTAGTACTAGGCATAGGTTGGTGGAGGAGGTAGCCTTTTAGTAACAGTAAAGAAGCATCAGTGTGTGGGAGAAAGTTGCGTTTAATGACTGGTTGAAACAAAAATGTCCTATCCAGCCTGCACCACTAGGAAGTGGCAAACTTCCAGTCACCCCTCCACAGACTACCAGTCAATGTGATTCTCTATAGCACCAGGACAGGAAGCTAGTTCCTTTACATCTGTGTAAATACTCCCATTTTGTTTATGTAGCATTTCCTTATGTCACACAATAGTTGGCGTCCCTCAAAGGCTGAAGCCCACAGTAAAAAACAATTAAAATTAAGTCCGTCACATCATAGCCGCAGTATGTTAGTAGAGCCCCAGACGTTAATGATTACTGTAGCTGTCTAACTTTAAAACATTCCAGTCTGAACATTTCAAGCAGAAAAGCAAAATTACAAGTCGCATATACTTGGGTGACCCTCTTTTAAATTGACAAAGCAAGCTAGATGAGGCTTCTTTTAAAAGGAAATGCAAAAAAAAGTTGCTCATTGTACACTGTTTTGCCCTGCTCACAGATGAAAGAAAATGTATTTCTGTCTGGCAGTCGGAATCAAAGAACTCTGTGTATCCTTGTGGAAGACATTCTGCTCCTCCGATGGAGAACATCTAGATACCTTCCTGCATAAAAACAGCAATCAGTAGTGCTGTCTGCAGAGAGTGAATTTCCATTGCTGTAAAATACAGCCTAGCAGTCTACCACTGTGAGATGCAGTTACGGAGAGAAGCTGTACTTTGTTAAAGGGATGAGAGTAGATTAAAATATGTTCAGCTACATTTTTCCCTCTGTCTCTCCTTTATTTCCTGGAATAGCCGTAAACTATTTTCAGCTTTTGTTAATTTAGAAAGGTCCTTTTTTCAGAGCTTATATAAGAAGAGTGTTATAGGTAAGCAGCCATGACAGTCAAGATCACATTTTCTACATCATGTATTTGGTGGAGCTCTGTGACTGTATGACTTTGTAATTATCTGGTTGTAGCTGTGTGTGGCATAGCTTCAGTCACAGGGTCGTATACTCTGGGTAGTCTAGTATAGGGATCAGTATTGTTTTTATGATTACCTTGACTCATTTTTGGCTTTAAGTCCGTCTTTCATGAAGTCTGTTTTGTCTGCCAATTGTGTAACACAGGAAAACTCTTTTGTTCACTAATGGTCACGTGTGGCATTTGCAGTAAGTCTGCTTTCAGTGGTTATGCATTCCATGCCCATGCTTCCATTGTCTTGAAATTGTAGTGTTGCACCTCTGTAGTTTATACTGCATGTTTGTGAACAGGCATCTTAAGAATGTTGAGAGATTAAAGCAATGATGTATAGGAATTTCGACAGATTGAAAAGGAAAATAATCTCTCCACTTGGAGCATCTGTGATACTAACTGATCTCTTTTATGGAATGTCCTCCATTTTAAATATCTAGGTATCCCACTCAGACCTTAACATTCACTGAAACCTTAACATATTGTAAAACAAAATGAAGAACTTTAAAAATGTCATTCTCTTGCCCATTACCTCCCAGTTATCTTCCTCATTTTACCCACTTTTCTCTTACACAATTTCTTGCCCTCTGCCCTTGTCACACGTTTGCAGTCATATTTAGGCATTCGTCTACCTACTTCCTCAGGTTCACTAATTTCTCCATCTTCTCTTTTTATGCATTCTCATAAACTTGCTGTTGCATTCTCAATTTTCTTCTGTTCCTAATTACTCCATCTCTGTCGTTATTTTGACATCCTTCCATTTTTCCTTCCCACTCCCTCCACCTCTACAGTTCTCATTTTTTTCAATAACCTGTCTTCCTCATTGTTTGTAATTATTATGACAATGTGTATAAATATTTTCTATTTAAACAGCATATACGTGCAGGTTTGTTTGTTCATTCTGTTCTAATCTGTTCTGTTTATTTGCCTTTTTTTACTAGGAAAGCCAAGCTGGATAAAGCCCCTTTTCATTTGCGGCTCAGATTTATCTTTCATCAGGATCATACTTGTGTTCAGTCCCCACTTTTATGCCTAAGATGATATCAGAAATGACATCAGGGCAGGCTAATTATCAGTTTAATTCCGAAAGCCTCAAAATTAATTAAAAAAAAAAGACCCTGCATTCCCTTGATGTGCATAGAAGAGTGTAGATACTACATGTTTAAAGCAGAGAATTTCAGAAAATCTGACTAGCTGTTTCTCTTGCAAAAAGGAAAAAAAGCAAGTCTGATAAAAACAAACTTTATCTAAACAGTTACCCTGTTGGATTTATTTTAATTGCTCTCACCATGGCAAACGTACTACAGGCCGGATTAGGGTCCCACTCAGTTAGGGCCACAGCTGCCACCACAGCTTTTCTCAGGGGGTTACTACTCCAGCTGTACTAGAAGCAGTTACTTGGTCATTTGTCCAGACATTCTCCAAACACTACAATGTAGCATTCTGCTCTAGAGCCAGTGCAGAGTCTGCTTCTGCCATTTTTTGAGGCATTATTTCCAAGTAACTGTTTTTCTCCTCAGTAGTACTTGTCCTTTCAGAATATTCCCAAGTGTGTGGACTACAACAGCACCTCACTGATACCCACTACGTCTGATTCGCAGGCCTCTACTGAGACCCATTCAGAGTCCAGTATGCCGCGAGATGCTTCCAACTATGGAACCCGCGGATGTCTCTACCTTGGATTGGTCTGGAGCCGCTGTGCAGGCACCGGCATCCGAGGGTGTATTCAGGCTATGGACTTGCATATTAAACAGACGCCTTCTTCTTTACTTGGGACTAAATCTCGATCCATGCCTAAAAAACCAACACCCAGGCCACATGCTCAGGCCTTTATGCCTAAAAAGCAAATAAGGATGGCTGAAGATCTAATAACTCTAATCATGGCTAGCCAACCCCTCCTCCCTTTTAAGAGCCCTAGGACTGAAGTTGATTATGAATCTTCTGATCAGGATGCTATAGGCCTTTAGCTATTCCTCCTGTACTAGACATCGATGATGCTTTTTCGGAATCTAGTTTGGCCCCTGATACCCTGCCTCCTGCTCCCAGAAAACCTGACAGATACTACAGGGTCCCTCAGTCCCACAAGTTCCTTTTTAAAAATCCTATTGCAGATCCAGAGACTATTTCACAGGGGCCCAGTGGCATTAAGGCTTCTACTGCTAAAAATCCTACTCGTTCTGATAGAGACTCCAGACCGCTCTATAGATGGGGTAAGAAGGTTTACACTAATGCAACCTTGACCATTAGAGCTTTAAACTGCCAGTTTCATATCAGCAGCATGTTATTAGACTGCTTAAACAGAAAATGATGTTGATTCCTAACTGTGTGGAAAATAAAGAATTGCAGGATTTAATGCATTCTGCTGAACAAGTTGGAAACATACTTTGCAATGTGGATTTCATTCATTAGAGGCCTCTTGCAGGGCTGCTGTTACTGGCTCTGTGCTCAGAAGGCATACTTGGCTTAAGGAGCAATCCTTGCCTGATCATGTTAAAGCTAAATTGTTGGATGCTCCTTTAAATCAGGACTGCCTGTTTGGCAACAAGGCTGAGGAAGTTCTTAACAAAGATGGCAGATAAAGCTAAATCTATGCAAACTGTGAAATATTTTTTACAAGTTCAGCCTCCTAGATTTAGTAGGCACTGGCCTTCTAAGAATTGGTCCTTTCCAGCCCCTTCCAGGTCTTCTCAAGCCCAAACCCAGACACAGCAAAAACCCCAGGTTTCAGTCCCGGGGGGACACAGAACTAAGCAGTGGGGGGCCTCCATGCCCAAATCTGGGAATAAGACTCCCCCTATGGTAAACTGTCTCAACGACTTCCTTTTAAAATTTCTAAGCACTTATCAACTGACTGCCCCTTTGGGGGGAAAGATTGCTCTTCATGCAAAGAATTGGGAACTCATTACCCAGGACAAATGGGTTTTAAAAAGTGTCTCCCAGGGATACAGATTTCACTTCCACATGTTGCCAACACCAAGCGGGTGGCTGGACCTACCCCCAAATCAGTGGGCAGAGGCCCAAAAACAAGTACTCTCTCTCTCTTAAGCATGGGGTCTGTTCAGCTGGTACCAGAAGAGGAAAAGGGACAAGGTTTTTACTAGAGACTTTTCCTGGTATCCAGAAAAGACAATTCATGGCATCCTATCCTGGACCGGTCTACTCTAAACACCTTTTTGGCGATTCCAAAATTCAAGATGCTGGCTCTTCACCAATTACTTCCTATGGTAGGCAAAGATGCCTGGTTGGCAACAATAGATTTAAAAGAAGCATACCTGGACATCCCAATCGGGGAATCTTGCAGAAGATACC
The DNA here is from genome assembly GCF_019279795.1 of Protopterus annectens. Lineage (NCBI taxonomy): Eukaryota > Metazoa > Chordata > Ceratodontiformes > Protopteridae > Protopterus > Protopterus annectens. The sequence goes on from NC_056748.1 coordinate 725,460,025, forward strand.
TACGCTTCAAAGCAGGCTACACGCATTATCAGTTCTCTGCACTGCCCTTTGGCTTATCTGCTGCGCCCAGGGCATTCACAAAGTGCCTAGCTCCAGTTATTACATTTTGCAGGCAAAGAAATATTCAAATATACCCATACCTGGACGATTGTCTAATTCAGGCAGAAAGCCAGGACATACTTTGGCCTTTATACAAAGGGATCTAACTTGTTTGGGGTACACCATAAATGAAAATAAGTCACACCTGGTACCCTATCAACAAATTATATTCCTGGGAGCAAGCTTGAATACAACTTCCCAGATGGCTTACCTCACGCCAGAGAAACAAATTCATTTGACAACCTACTTCAAATAAGTAGCCACAAAAAACCTGCTATCTGCAAGACAAGTACTGCAAGCCTTGGGGTTAATGACCTCCTCTATTCTTCTATTTCCATATGCAAGACTGCATATGAGGAAAATACAGTGGTATCTAAAAAGCCTATGGTGTCAACATTCTCAAGACCTAGAAACAATAATTTCCATCATACCTTGCATATGCCTAGAGTTCTTTTGGCGGGCAGAGGCCTGCCACCAAAACAAGGGACTACCTTTCACACCATCCCCTGCCGCCCAAACCCTAACAGATGCATCAGACTATGCATGGGGGGGGGGGCTCACCTGGCAGGGAAGTGCATTCAGGGCAAATGGAACCCAAGTCAAATGCACCTGCATATCCATCAAAAAGAAATGTTAGCTGTACAGAATGCTCTGACAGCCATCAAGCACGACATTCTTCCAGGACAACTAATGGTAAAGGTGGACAACACCACTGTTATGTGGTACATAAATAAGCAGAGGGGTATACATTCCTACCCCCCTCTGCAGACTAGCCATGGCATTGTGGAACACAGCCTTGAGCTACCAAGTGCACCTACAAGCTCAATTCCCGCTAGGAAAATTAAACACACTGGCAGACGGACTAAGCAGAAAACTCATGAACCCACATGAGTGGAAACTGGAACCAAGGATTTTCAACATGTTGACAAGCAAATGGGGGAGCCCAGATATAGACCTGTTTGCCTCTCCCCAGAACTACCAATTGGACAAATTTTGCACAAGGACTCCCCAGAAACCAGCCTGGAAAGTGGATGCTCTGTCTTTCAGCTGGAAAAACCTATCAGTCTATGCCCTCCCCTTCTGCCTCTGCTCTCCAAAGTACTATTAAAAATCAAATGGGACAAACCAGGGATGATTTTGATTGCTTCAGACTGGCCGCGCCAGCACTGGTACCCCCTCCTGCGCAGTGTGTCACTGTTATCTCCATGGCACCTGCCTCAGACTCCTTCCCTGCTGTCTCACCAGGAGAACCAGATTTTGCACCCTCAGCTTCCAACACTGAACCTTGCAGCCTGGCTGATTACTTAATCTCTCCTTTACCATCCCTCAGCAAACCTGTGATGGATATTGTTTGAGGCAAGGAGGCCTAGTACTAGAAAATCTTATGCTGAAAAATGGAAAAGATTCTTTGTCTGGAACCAGTCTCAAGGGGTGAGCACAGCAACACCCAATTTACCTTGGATTTTACAATACTTAACTGAGATGCTTCAAAAGGGCCTTTCTTTTTCCTCCATTAAAATCCACGCATCAGTCATTTCAGCTCATTATAACACAGAACCTCCCCTCTTCTCTCATCCACTGCTCAAGCAGTTCCTCAGAGGGGCCAAAAATTTGAGACCACCCAGGAGAGCTCCAACCCCAGCCTGGGACCTTAACTTTGTCTTGGAGAAACTCACTCTACCTCCTTTCGAGCCAGCTGCTACTGCAGACTTAAAATTTCTTTCTTGGAAAACAGCTTTCCTTTTAGCAGTCACTTCAGCTATGAGGGTATCTGAATTACAGGCCCTTATGGCACTGGAGCCTTTCATCATCTTTCATGTGTGCAGGGTGTCCCTCAGAACCAATCCATCCTTCATGCCCAAGGTGGTATCCAGTGTGGCTCTTAATCAGTCCATTCATTGCCAGCCTTCTTTCCCAATCCACAGAATAAAGGGGAACGGGTACTGCATTCCTTAAATGTGCACAGACAACTTAGATTCTACTTGGACAGGACTAAAACTCAAAGGAAATCTAAATAACTGCTGGTGGCGTTTGCAGAGGGGAAGGCTATTTCAAAGCAAACCATTTCTAAATGGATAAGCCATTGCATTCATTTCTGCTATAAGCACCATGGAAAAACCATCCCCCAGGGGACTAGACCTCACTCCACAAGGGCTGCATCTACCTCTACAGCCTTTCTCAGAGGCGTCCCCTACCAGGGACATCCTAGAAGCTGCTACCTGGAGTTCTGTACATACCTTCACCAAGCATTATCATTTGCCAATTTTCTCTAAATCCAGAGCTGGCTTTGCCACTGCAGTCTTGCAGGGCCTTATAGCTAGCCCTAATGCTATGTAAATTCCTCCTCCCAACCATAGCTATCGGAATCTACCCAAATGTGATGACTGCAACAGTGAAACATGAAGAACATAGTATAGTTGTGTACACTTACCATAAATGTAGAGGTTCGAGTGTATTCACTGTTGCAGTCCTGGTTACCCTCCCTCCAGCCCCCTAACTTCTTTTGACTATACCTCTACTTTCCTTTACTATGCTTAAACGCCTTTTTGGTGTATTTGCTTTTTTGTTGGAAGTATATTTTTGTACTTTTTATATTGAATTGCTTCCCATTAGGGGGGGCACCTGACATCTGGGGCAAGAAAAACTGATGTAATGGCGTCGGCTGCATGTTTTATACCCCTGACAACCTGACGTCATGGAAGAAGGGACAGCAACTGATGCAGGCCCCAAGACTTTGTTAATCAGGCTGACTGAGGGCTACCTGCAAGCATATAACCCAAATGTAATGACTGCAACAGTGAATACACTGTAACATCTACATTTATGGTAAGTGTACACAACTGTACTTTAGGGCTGAGGCTTGGTTAGCTTGTTAGCATAGGCAGTTTCATTACCAGGTTGAAATACAAACTCCCCTTCTTCCCTCTCTCTAGATGGTTGCTTATTCTATGATTACCCACTAAAGATTAGCTATTAATTATAGAGGACCTGGTTTATGGTTGCTGTGACCAAAGCTGGAATGGGTTCCCTGTGAATATGCTGAATGTCACAAATCTAAGAGTGTTTAGGGAGACCTTGTAAAATCACTAAGCATAGGCTTGTGTGTATTTGCATTGTATGATGTTCAGGGACATAGTTTTCCATTTTCCTGGGAAAATACCTAGACATTACAGGTTTTATGCTATCTGAATATGGGAGAATTGAATTAAATTTGACATTTTCAGCCAAGAAAAGTTACCATATTTTAAATTTCATATTTACATTTTTAACTTTATTCCATTAAAAACCTCCCGTAAGGAAGCAGAGTGTTTAAGCGCATGTGTAAATCTATCTGTGTAATGGTATGTGTTAAATAAAAGCATAATTTTTCTTATTTCACATGACTGGTCCAGTGGACTTTCTGCCTGCACACAGTCAGCCTATTTTTTCCATGAGATCGAGAGGTAGGCATCGTCAGGTTATGTGAGAGTCCCGTGGTCCATTCATTCCATTTATGGCAGGAGTTAAATAGTAGAGAATGTGCCAGCTTACTGGTCCTGCAGAGCTAACTGTCCTCACATGTGAAGCACTATTCCATCATCATGATGAGTCCTCAGAATCCTGCTTCCGTGGCTACATGCAAATGCCATGTCACCCAAGTAACGAACCAAAGCATCCTCTGCCCCCCCCCCCCCTGCATTTTCAGCAGGTGGTCACTTCCATCCTCCCCATCTAGCTTCATCAGTGCCTGAGGTGGTAGTCAGATTCCTGCTGCCTGGGCCATTATCAGGGATTTATCCCTCTTCGCTACCTACAGTAGTTGGCTATATGCATGCATACATTTGTGTGAGTGGTCTGTGTCCATTATTATAAAGATATTTGTATATGTGTTTTTATATAAAAAAAAAAATTAAATGTATCTTGTGTAGTTTCTCACCAAATGTACTATCCGATTTATATTTTCTAAATTCTTCTGTGATCTTTGTTGAAATACATGCACATTTATGTATGAGTATTGTGCAAATAGTCTTAAAGCTACCCTATCATACAGTTATGTAACTCCTCATTTTCATACATTTTGATTCAGGCCATTATTAAAAATGGTCTGATTTAGATAAATCCACTCGCACAACTAACAAAAAATGGGCGATTCTTATAAGTTATTCCTGTCAGGGTTTTGTGCAACTGTGCTGAGTACAGTCCACCAGACTCTTTTCATATGTGAAAGTGAGCTTCCTCTGATTTGAAATATGCTTGTGTTTTTCAGATTTGCTCATGTGGCAGTCTGCCTTAGAGACGCCATTGTTAAATAATACGACTAGCAGTACGCAGGAAGTCATCACATTCTTTCAGTTCTTCTTCGTTAGTTAGAAGCTGACATTATTTGTCATGAATATTATTAGGTGCGTTATGTTGCTTACTCGGATCCTAAATGATCCCAGACTGTGTTTTATAGTTAATTTTTTTCCTGCTTTTTTGGGGCTAGCTATATTATTGTGCTCATTTTTCAGATTTGTTTATAAGAAAGTTTCAAATATTTTCTTCTAAATATAACGACTTCGTAGTACTCTTCGTTAGGCTGTGGCTTGTCTGAATTTTGTGATTCACTGTTGTGCATTCTTTGTGGTGCTCTCTTATCCTATGTCTTTGGTACCACATTTTTTGCTGTCTTTGGTGTTGTGTGACAAGTGCTGGATGTGCTGCTTGCTGTTACTGTTTGTTTTTGTTTTTTTTTTAATCTGGACAGGAATTAATGGTTAGCTGAATCAGTCATGGAGAAGGCTACAGGTTTTAATAAATGTTAGTATATGATGCTGTCTTTTTCATCTGACTTGACAAATGGATTATTGGCTGTGACCTTTGTGCCTTTTTTCAAGGTCTTGGATCCAGGGCTCTAGCTCCTTCTGTACCCATAGACCTTCTCTAAGGTTCTTTTGTTGGCTACCTTTTATGTGGCAGTTTTTTCAGGAGTGTCTGATGTTCTTCATGTTTCACTGTTGCAGTCATTACATTTGGGTAATCTGCTGGCAGGTTGCCCTCGGTCGGCCTGAATAACAAAGTTTTGGGTCTTGCGTCGGTTGCTGTCTCCTCTTCCATGACGTCAGGTCGTCAGGGGTATAAAACATGCAGCCGATGCCATTTTAATCTGTCTTTCTTGCCGCGCGGTGCCTGAAGCAGAAGCAGTTCGCAAGTGCCGGTCAGCCGACTCCTGAAATTTCGTTTTCGAGTTTCAGAACCAAAGTCTTCAAACTAAAGTGAAGTACCCCATTGGGGAAACTTTTTCTTGCTCCTTACCGATGTCCGTAAAAGTCAATAATTGCATTACTTATGGGAAGCAAATAGCTCATATGGATTTCATTTGTACTGTATTCCTTGCCTAGGCCCTGATCACAAAGTGCCTTGCTGTCGGTTTTGTGCTAAATTTAACCAACGCACTATTAAGCGTCGGTATATTTTTGCTTCTAAATATTTTGGTTCAAGATTTAACTATCCTGAAATATCGTCTGTTAGCAATTCGACTACCGAAATTCACAAAAAATGCAAGGAAAAATACAGAAACAGACCGTCGAGGTCCAAAACCAACAACGAAGCTTCTAAGCCAGTCACCAGTTTGCTGGTACTCGGTGAGGCGCTTTTGCAGCCCCTGATGCCTGTTACTTTTGAGTCGCAGGTCTCCACCGAGGCCCATTAAGAATCGGGTATGCCGCAAGATTCTGCAAGTATTGAACCCTGCGGATCTCTCTCCCTTGGATGGGTCTGGGGCCACTGAGCAGGCACCGGCTTCTGAGGCTGTTTTCAGGCCTCAACATTTGTATATTAAACCAACGCCATCATCAAAAACAAGGCCAAAATCTACTTCTATGTCTAAAAAACTGACGCATGAGCCACATGCTTAGGCCCCTATGCCTAAAAAACAAATGATCAAAATGGCTGAGGATTTAATTACCTTGATCAGGGGTTCCCAACCCCCCTCTGCTAAGAGGCCTAGGCAGGGCACTGATTATGAATCTTCAGATCAGGTTTCCATTTCTTCCGATTCCTCTTTTGATCAGGAATTTTCTATTCCACCTTATGAGGACTCTGATGCAGAGGAATCTATCCCTTCTGCTTCTCCTCCTGAGGATTACTCTTTTGGAGAGACTTTGCATACTTTAAAGGAACATTTTCACTGGGAGAGTCAGGATTTCTCTGAATCCAAAAAGAGGCTTAGGGATATTTTCTTCTTCTTCCTCACCATAGGCCTTTGGCAATACCTCTTGTATTAGACATTGTTGATGTGTTCTCGGAATCGAGCTTGGCTCCTGATTCTCTGCCTCTGGCTCCTAGTAAGCCAGACAGATGTTATAGGGTTCCTGACTCCCACAAAGTTCTTTTCAAAAATCCTGCTGCTGACCCTGAAACTATTTCTCAGGGTCCCAAGGGTGTTGAGGCTTCTACAGCCAAAAATCCTACCCCTTCTGACAAAGACTCCAGGGCGCTGGATAGATGGGGAAAGAAGGTTTATACGTCTGCAACCTTGGCAATCAGGGCTTTAAACTGCCAGTTTCATATGCTTAAATATCAACAGCATGTTATGGGCTTACTGAAACAGAAAAATATGTTTATTTCTGATTGTGTGGAAAATAGAGTTACAAGATTTATTGCATTCAGCATAACCGGTTGGAAAGCATACTTTGCAATGTGGTTTTGATTCCTTGGAGGCCTCTTGCAAGGCCGCAGTAACTGGATCTGTGATAAGAAGGCATGCCTGGCTCAAGGAGCAAAATGTGCCTGATCATGTTAAAGCTAAATTGTTGGATGCCCCTTTACAGCAGGACAGTCTGTTTGGTAATAAGGCAGAAGAGGTTTTAAAGAAAATGCATAGACAAAGCTAAATCTATGCAAACTGTAAAAAGATTTCTTGCAAGTGCAGCCACCCAGGTTCAGTAGACACTGGCCTATTAAGAATTGGTCCTTTACTGTGTCCAACAGAGCCGCTCAGGCAAACCCAGACGCTCCAAAGGCTCCAGATTTCAAGCACAAGGATCTTACAGGTCAAAGCAATGGGGTGCCTCCACCTCCAAATCAGGAGGTAACAAAACACAACCTTACAGTAAACGGTCTCGATGACTTTCCTCTGCCAACTCCAAGCACTTATCTTTTGGCAGCCCCCTTGGGGGGAAACTAGCACTTCATGCTCAAAATTGGCATTTAATTACCCAGGACAAGTGGGTATTAAACACAGTATCCCGGGGGTACAGATTTCCTTTTCACACATTGCCAATTCCAAACGGATGTCCAGATCTGCCACCAAACCAGTGGGCAGAGGCCCAGAAACAAGTCATGTCCCTCATGGATATGGGGGCTAGTCAACCAGTGCCAGAAAAGGAAAAAGGACAAGGATTTTATTCAAGACTTTTCCTGGTATCCAGAAAAGACCAAGCATGGCGTCCATTTCTGGACTTATCCATTCTAAATATGTTCCTGGATATTCCAAAATTCAAAATGCTGACTTTACAACTACTACTGCCTATGCTAGGCAAGAATGCCTGGTTAGTAACTCTAGACTTAAAAGTGGCGTACCTGCATATCCCAATAAGGGAGTCTTGCAGAAGATACCTCCGCTTCAAAGCAGGCTTTTTACATTACCAATTATCTGCACTGCCCTTTGGCTTATCTACTGCGTCCAGGGTCTTTACAAAGTGCCTGGCACCAGTAATTGCATTTTGCAGACAAACATTCAAATTTATCCATATCTAGACGATTGTCTCATTCAGGCAGAGGACAAGGACACTCTTCAACATCTGACGTTTGTAAAAAGGCTTCTAGCATGCCTAGGGTACACCATAAATGAAAAGAAATCACAACTGGTACCCTCTCAAATAATTAATTCATGGTTGCAAGCGTGAATACAACTGCCCAGATGGCTTACGTCATGCCAGACAGACAAATTCAATTGACAACTGACGCCAAACAAGTGGCAACAAAAACTGAGCTATCTGCAAGACAAATTCTGCAGGCTTTTGGGTTAATGGCATCCTGCATTCTACTAATTCCATATGCGAGACTGCATACGAGGAAACTTCAGTGGTACCTAAAAAGCTTATGGAGTCAACATTGTCACAGCCTGGAAACAATGATTCCTCTCATTCCCTACCTGCAACAGGAGTTTCTTTGGTGGGCAGAGGCATGTCACCAAAACAAGGGACTATCATTCATTCTACCCACTACCACCCAAACCCTAACTACAGACGCATCAGACTATTCTTGGGGGGCCCATCTGGCAGGGAGATGCATTCAGGGAAAGGGGAGCCCAAACCAAATGTATCTGCATGTCAACCAGAAAGAAATGCTAGCTGTACAGAATGCTCTGACGGCCTTCAAGGACTTCCTTCATCCAGGACAACTGCTGATTAAAGACTGACAACACCACAGTTATGTGGTACATAAACAAGCAGGAGAGTATCCACTCCTATCCCCTTTGCAGACTAGCCATGGCCTTGTGGAACACAGCCTTGACTTACCAAATACATCTTCAAGCTCAATTCCTGCCAGGAAAGCAAAATACTCTAGCAGATGACCTAAGCAGAAATCTTATGGACCTGCAGGAATGGAAACTGGATCCACAAATCCTCAGCATGTTAACACAAAAATGGGGGAGCCCTGACATAGATTTATTTGCCTCTCCCCAAAACTATCCATTGGACAAATTATGCACAAGAACTCATCACAAAAAAGCATGGAAAATGGATGCTCTATCCTTCAGCTGGAAAAAACTGTCAGTCTGTCTTACTCCCTCTGCCTCTACTCTCCAAGGTCTTACTAAAAGTCAGACAGGAAAAAACAAAAATTATTCTAATTGCTCAGGACTGGCCTCGCCAACACTGGTAGCCCCTTCTGAGGCTACCGTGGTACTTGCCTCAAACACCTCACCTATTGTCTCAGCAGAACTATCAAATTCTGCACACTCTGCTCCAAACTCTGAATCTTGCAGCATGGCTAATCAACTAATTTCACCAACCACATCTTTCAGTAAACCTGTGATGGATGTCATTTTGGAGGCCAGAAGGCCTAGTACTAGAAAATCTTATGTTGATAAGTGGAAGAGATTCTGTGCTTGGAACCAAGCACAAGGAATAGACACAGCAAAGCCCAATATTCCTCAGATTTTGCAATACTTAACAGAGATGCTGCACAAGGGCCTATCTTTATCTTCAATAAAAATCCATGCTTCTGCCATCTATGCTCATTACAACACAGAGCCTCCCTTCTTTTCTCATCCCCTGCTAAAACAGTACCTCAGAGGGGCCAAAAATGTAAGGCCTCCCAGGAGAGCACCAACTCCTGCATGGGACCTGAAATTTTGTGCTGGAAAAACTCACCCTACCTCCTTTTGAACCAGCAGCTACTGCGGATATAAATTTTTTTTCTTGGAAGGCCACCTTTCTTTTGGCAGTCACTTCAGCTAGAAGGGTTTCAGAACTATAGGCTTTCATGGCAGTGGAGCCTTTCATTATATTTTACCTGGACAATGTGGCCCTCAGGACCAATCCTTCTTTTATGCCTAAAGTGGTGTCCAGTGTGGCTCGTAATCAGACCATTCACCTGCCAACTTTTTTCCCAAATCCGCAGAACAAGGGGGAGCGGATTCTGCATTCATTGGATGTACACAGACAACTAAGATTCTACTTAAACCGAACAAAATCTCAAAGTCTGAGCAACTACTGGTGGCATTTGCTGCAGGATCAGAGGGGAAGACTATATCAAAGCAGACTGTTTTTCTATATGGATAAGCCATTTTATTTTTTTCTGCTACTTGCACCATGGTAAACCTGTGCCCAAGGGGATCAGATCCCATTCCACCAGGGCTGCCTCTACTTCAGCAGCTTTTCTCAGACGGGTCCGTACCAGAGACATTCTAGAAGCTGCTACTTGGAGCTCAGTTCATACATTCACAAAGTATTGCCATTTACCTCTCTTTTCTAAATCCAGGGCAGGCTTTGCCACTGCAGTCCTGCAGGGCTTTATAGCTGCTCCTAATGCTGTTTATTTCCATCCTCCCATCCATAGCTTTGAGATTCTACCCAAATGTAATGACTACAACAGTGAAACACGAAGAACATAGTACAGTTGTGTACGCTTAACATAAATGTAGATGTTCGAGTGTATTCACTGTTGCAGTCAGGTTACCCACCCATCAGCCCCCTTTCTCTACCTCTTCTTTCCTTCACTATGCTCAAAAGCCTTTGTGGTGTATTTGCTTTTAGTTGAAGGTAAATTTTGTGTGTTCTAAAGTGCATTTATATATTTATAGTTATATGTAGGTTCATAGGTTCATACTAGGATATCTGCCCTAGGGCATTTATAAGCCTAGCCAGAGTGTGTTTGGCTTTCGCCACCCATTTTAAATTTAATTTTGCTATGCCCTTTTTCAAGGTTAAATATACTGTGCCTCTGTCTAACAGTGACACAGAAGTGATACCCGGGGTAAACTTACCATCTCCCATCCACTCATCAAGATTCCTCTTGAAGAGAGTCAATGAGGGACTCTGCCTAACCTGGACTGGGATTTTATTCCAGAGTGAAGGGAGCCTCTGGGTTATGAATCTGTCCCTCCAGCATGTCCTATTTATTTCAGTGCTGAGGTTCAAGTCTCTCAAGCGCGTAGCTCGATGGGATTTGGATTTTCTGAGGTGCAGCATGTCCATTAATTCCGGGTTGGACATGGCTTTATACGTCAGGCACAGATCGCCTCTGAGCAGGCAGTATGCCACTGAGTAGAGCTGGAGTTTCTTTAACCGGGCAGCATATGGCATCTGTTTGAGCCCTTTGATCCTCTTGGTGAGGTACTTTTGGGGTCTTTCCAGTTGCTGCAGGTGTCTGGTAAGGTACATCCCAAAAGGGGCATTGTACTCAATTATGGGCCTGATGAGGGATGAGTAAAGAGGCACGATGGCCTCCCCTGATCTAGATGTGAATCCCTTCATGATTAGGTGGGCTATATAAAATGTTTTTCTAACCACTTTGGCCACATGGTTGTCAAATTAGAGATTGCTATCAACTTGGGGCCCAGGTCTCTAATTACTTCTTCTGTACTTAATGGATTACCACCTATGTGGTAATTTGTGGGCACTTTGTTTTTGCCAAAGGGGATGACTATACACTTTTTGGCGTTTAGCTTGAGGCTATGGCTCTGGCACCAGTTGTCTGTTTCTATGAGGCCCTTTTGGAGGATGCTTGTGTCGGCTGCAGAGTCTATTATGGCGCCCAGTTTGCAGTCATTTGCGAACTTGGTCAGCCACAGTCCTTCCGTGTTGGTCTGTAACTCCGAGAAATATATACCGAACAGGAGAGGGCCCAGGACTGAGCCTTGTGGGACGCCACTTGTAACTGATTTGGAGTCTGACATGGCTCCAGCAATTCTAACCATGTGGGTTCTGTCCTTGAGCCAGTTTGCAACCCATCTAGTGACATAGGGGTTTATATTTAAGCTACTGTATGTACTGTTTAAGGATGGCCCATTTGGAAGACTCTGTGCCTCTTTTGGGGGCAGGCCTGTTGTGGATCATCGCAAGAAATTTGTCCTCAAGAGCCTTCTTGTGCAAGTGTGAGTTCTACTTCCTTCAACTTTTGATACCAAGTCTCCTTCCTCTAAAAAAAAGTCAGAAAAAATGAAGTAAAGGAAAGGATGGAAGAGAAGCCCAGTAAGAGGTCTCAGGATCCATCCGACCCATCTGGTCAGATGCCAAAGACCCTGAGATGTTCTGATCAATCAGCGCAAGAGAACGAGGTTTTTAGGATCCATTCACCAGCTCCACCTTGCTGATCCTTCCTGGAGCTGGCCAGTCCTCTGCTTCACTCTCCCATTTTGCAGGATAGATCAAGTCACCATTCATCCAAGAAAACTACCTGTGGCATCTTCCTACAGGTTGTTTCTATTGTCAAGGAGCCCTTCAGAAGGCGATATCAGTAGGATGATGCAGATGTTTCTCCAGGCTCTGATCCAAATGGGGGTTATTCTGGTACCTACCACACCAGTAGCTCTGACTTTCTATTGGTTCAGGATGAGTCATGGGCCAGGGGTCTGGGTCAAGGTTTAGGGATTGGAGTAGATTCAGAGTTTGAGCCATCCTTACTCTTAGGTGAGTTTGTCCTGGACAGTTCAGCTTTGATGCGTCACACTCAATTGACTGGGCTGGGGATGTTCATTCTTTGACCGTTTCAGGTCAGGAGATTTATCTTTGACACTGATTGATTTATGCCTTTTGAGGCTTTTGTGAGTCTGCTGTCCAGGTCCAGAGAGGTGTCTCGTACATGTGTGGTGCCATCCTGACCTCACTCAGCTCAAATTGGTGGTCCTGGCACCTATCCTACTGATGGCTCTGGGTCTGGTCCCAGTGATCCTGGCCACAATCTCTCCATGACATCTGTTGCTTCCCTCACCCTTTAGACTCTGGCTTCATTGGCTCAGGTTGGATCTCTGGGCAGAAGTGTTGGGGCCAGGGTTCAGGGGAATTGGAATCCACTCAGATTTTTGGAGCTGTCCCTACCCTTGGGTGTTTTGACCCCTGGACAGTTCGGCTCTGTCTGCCTCAGAACAAGGCCAGATTGAGATAGGGGTATTCTTTTTTTGTCCTTTTTATTGGTCATGGAGGATGCATCATTGGCACTGTTTCTGGCTTTTAAGAGGGTACTCTCCAGGTGCAGTTTTGACCCCTCTTGGATCCTTTTGTAGTATTTGCTCATCCTGTTAGGCAGGTACAATTTGTCTAAAAATTCTGGAACTCTGTTAACCAAATATTACATCCCAGTAATCTTAGCTCTTCCAATCCATGCCCAGACAAGACAGCTGAAGAAACTGCCACTATCTTAAATACCTATTTTATCGATTCAATATCTAAGCTACTGAACCCTAACCCAAACTCCTCTACTACTAACATCTCCAACTTTTCTGAACCTACTCCTAATACTATCTCCTCAAATACCTTCTCCCTCAGACCTGTACCTACTAGCTACATCAAAACTCTACTCTCTAAATTAAAACCATGCTCGGCATCAGCTGACGATATTCCTTCCACTTTCCTTCTACTAGCAGCTGACTCTCTTGCTCTCCCTGAATCTGTCTTAATTAATCATTCTATCTCTGAATCTAAAGTCCCTTCCAACTGGAAACATTGCTACACTCTACCTATACACAAAGGAGGTAACTCCTCTATTATCTCCCAACTTTAGACCTATAGCTATCCTCTCCTCTCTCTCTCTCTCTCTCTCTCTCTCTCTCAAGTACTAGAAAAATGTATTCATAAACAAGTTATTCAGTATCTAATATAGGAAAATCTGCTTACACCCACTCAACATGGCTTCAGACCCAAACATAGCACCGCTACAGCTCTATTATCCTTCCTCAACACAGTCTCTATAGCCATGGATGACCATAAACTTATTTCTTGCCTATTCTTGGACCTCTCAAAAGCTTTTGACACTGTCTCACACTCTTCTGCTGCACAAACTGCATAACCTCAACTTCTCCTCTGATACTGTTGCATGGTTCTCCTGCTACCTCACTGAAAGATCTGAAGTCAGTGAAATGACACTCTGCACTCTCCCCTTCTCTACCTGTCAAAATGGGTGTACCTCAAGAGTCTATCCTAGGGCCTTTACTTTTTAATATCTTTACTAATCAGCTCTATACCTCTTGTCCTCAGTCATCTTTATTGCAATACGTAGATGAATCTACACTCATCACCACAGCCAACTCTCCCTCTAAGCTCTTTTGAGCTACTCGGGCATCTTTTAACTTGGTTGAAACATGGCTCTCCAACCAGCTCATCCTTAACCCTAAAAAAAAAACAAAGCTGTTACTCTTCTACCTAAAAAGTTCATAGATATTAAACCCTCCTTCTCCAATCAGTCCCTTAGTAACACCTCCATTCAGGTAGAATCCAGTACTAAGCCCTTGGGCGTAACTATCGATGATCAGCTTAAATTTGACGTGCATGTTAATAACTGTATCAAAAAGAGACATTCAAAAATAGGGCTCCTTTACCGTAACAAGAAGTTCCTTACCTCTGAAGCCAAGATTACACTCTCTTACCTATCTTTTACCCAGTCTAATGTACAATCCTCAAATTCTCACAAATCTTAACTCAGCACTCCTGACCAAACTCGAATCTACCTACAACAAGATAGCTAGATTTGCTGCCCAACAAACCTACAAATCCCATCACTGTCTCTCTCTAAAACACCTAAACTGGCTTGAATTACCCCACCAGCTTCTTCTGTCTCAGCTCCAGATAATCCATTCTATCCTATACCAGCCTTCCTACTGCCCAGCACTACCTCATCTCCCATTGTTCTCCCTCCAGACCTCTCCGAAGCTCTAACCAAGACCTACTACAAATCTACAAACCCCAGTCTAAATTTGGTTGCAACATGTACAGCTATCACCCCACTATTGCCTGGAATAGCCTCCCACTAGAAATCAGGACCCTTGCACATCCTAAACAATTTGACAGCCACCAAAGAGCAGTTTAAAAGTCACTGGTCCTGCCACTGCACTCTCCCTCCTTAACACCCCCTACTTCTTATACCTTAATCTACTTTCTGCTCTTAACTCACTGTTCTCACTATCTCTCTCTAATCTTCCTTGACTACTCTTTCTACTGTCTTCTAAAATCTGTTAAGCAAATTGCCTCAGAGAAACATTCTGTTGTAATGGTCTTTCCTTCATGCAACTACATCATGATAAAACTGGGTATTTTAACCACTTACCCCAAAAACTATACTCATCTTAATGACATTTCTTTTTATACATCTTGAAATAGTTATGCTATACTCCTGATTATTGGTACTGTATAACATTGTATTGCTACTTAATGCCTTTTAATAATCCTGTAACATTGCTGTTTAATGCTAATTTTTAATGAAAATTGTATAGTATGTTGGACCTTTTCTCCCCAGGCCTCCGCTGAAAAAGGGCTCTTCAGCTCAGTCCGACAATCCCGGTCAACAAATGTAAAATAAAAGTAGTCATTAAGCATGAATGGTTCTTAATTTGCGAGTTTGCCCTCCAATTCAAGCTCTTCCCCAGCAACCCCTACGATGGTGAAGATCACAGGAAGTGGTCCTGCAAAAAGAGGCATCTTGACTTGTCACCAGAGTATGTAACTGTGGATACTGCTTTTGAGGAAGAGAAGAGATCCCCAGGATCCCCTCTAATTACATCTACTTTGGAGATTTATTGAATGGATAAGGCAGATAGGGAGGTTTGTCCAACAGAGCCCCTCTTCAGAAGAGTCTGTTTTCCTTGAGGCTTTAGGGTTTGGGCCATCTACCTCCTGGGTGGTCCCACCTCCTGATGAGCTAATTGATTTGGTGTCTCAGCGGGCCTGGAAGTAACCCATTGTGGTGGAGCCTATGCCATGGAAACCAGCAAAACATTGGCTGCCCCTAGGAACAAGTCCCATTGGAGCATGGTCCACCATTAGATGCCATGGTGGTTGTGGCAGCCACTGAAAAGGAGCTGTTGGAAGAGTGTATCTGTCCACCCCCAGACAGGGAGTTAAGGGTATTGGACAGATATGGGAAATGCTTGTGCTTCAGTGACATTTGCTGTCTGCATGCTGAACTACCTGACTCGTACGACTTGCTTTCCAAGGGATTTGAGGAAAGAGCTGTCCAAATCCCTCACTGTTAATTTGCCTACTGACATCCAAAACACTGTGGAATCACAGCTATCTTCCGTACAGTCCATGTCCAGCTTGTCCATGTGTCAGTTTTCAAATGCATGATGGCATAACACTCTTTGGACCTAAGGTAAAAGACACTCGTACCAGAAGTAATTAGGAATAGTCTGCTATCAGCATACACTTTTCCTCCCCTCCAAAAGACTTTTTCTCCTGACCAGAAGGGTGGGAAGAAGCTATGGTTTAGAAAGTCCCAGGGTTTTGGCCAAGACTGATGTTCTTCGTGTTTCACTGTTTCAGTCATCACACTTGGGTTATCTGCCTGCAGGTAGCCCTCAGTCGGTCCGAATACCAGAGACTTGGTATTTCTGTGTCTTGATGCTGTTGCTCCAGGACTGGCGTCAGGGGTATAAAAATAGGCAGCCGACGCCATTGCATCAGTCTTTCTTGCCGAGGAGCCCGAAGCAGAAGCAGTTTGCAAGTGCTGGTTGGCTGCTACCTGAATTTTTGTTTACAATTGAATAATCCTGAAGTCTTCTAAAGCTAAGTACCCCATTGGGGATCCTTTTTTCTTGCTCTAACCGATGTCAGAAAAAGTTAACAATAGTCTTGCCTGTGGAAAGCAAATAACATTTTTACTGCGTCACCTGTTTAGGCCCAGACCACGACGTACATTGCTGTCTGTTTTGTGCCTTGTTTAACGCCCGAACCATTCATCGTCGGGCTCTCTTTGTCACTAAATTCTTTCGCTCTCGATCTCCGTATTCTGAAATGGCTTCAATAAGCCATCCGGCTACCGATATTCCATAAAAAGTAAGGATAAAGACAAACCGCATAGATCCAAAGCTGCCGACGACTTGTAATCTTTCTTCATTTATTAAAAATCTGGTCTTGTAATGTAATTACATCACATGTATTACACCACCCCAAAATTCCTTTTCGTGCTATAATCTTAATGCTATTCACATTTACAGAAAGAACTCTATAATTTTCATTTTCCCTTTTTATTAGATTCTTGCTTTCATAAGGTCATAGCTAATTTCTAGGCTTTCTTTTTTAATAGGCCATTCTAAGCCTAGCCAGTTTTCTTCCCAAAGGTAAGAATCAAACCCTGTACCCTGTGTCTGTGATCCAAACACTTTAATCATTATACTAACCCCCAATCATTTGCTGAATGTATTCCTTTTCATCCATTTCCTTTCGTTTTCCTTTTGTAATGATCCCTTTAAAGTTTCTTTCTTGTACCCTTTTACCAATAGACTTGTTTTTTTCTTTTACTGTCTCAAGATTTGTTGTCATTGCTTATTTCAGAACCACCTTCTATGTCCTCTTTTTATTATTTTTCTCATCTATTGTTTTATTTCTACTGCTACTAACATTTCTTCTTTTTCCTTACTCTTCTCTTCATTTTTGCAATCAATCCATAAATGTTACATTTATAACACTGCAATACACACTATTTGCCATTTCCCCAGAAATATAGCATTTTCTTTTGTCACGGTTAGTAAATGTCCTTTTCCACAAAAAAAGTTTGGGTTGTCCCCAGTATTCTACAACACATTTGTCATGATTGGTATATTTTCTTTGTTTTTAACACAATATAATCACAGCCATCAGTCGAAAAACCCCTTTTGTCATAAACTTTTTTCAAATGTCCTTTCAAAGTCTCCTTCTGCCTCTGTTCGAAATTGTACATGAATTTTCTTGTTTCCTGAATTGCATTTGTCACATAAAAATTCCATGGGTTGCAGTCTTTTTTTTTTTCATATACTCAAGAAAATTTTCCATTGAAAAACAGTCTCGTATATGTCACAAAATGTCTCCCTGTTAATAAGAATAAATGCTCTTGCATCATATATTTTTACACCCAAAGGAGCTATTAAATTGTTCCAGACTTCATACCTGTTAATTTCTTTGTCTTCTTTACACTGAATCCTTACCACGTACTTCTGTTTTTCATTTTCCTCCGCCTTTTCTACTACTCCACTTTTGTCTTCTTTTACTTTCTCTGCATAGATTTTCTTTTTCATCTCACCATCCTTCTTCAGGATTGTCTCTACATCCTCCTTTTGTATTTTCTCCATAGTGTCTCCCCAGGAAACATCTCCTTCAACTTCTGGCTCACTCCACACCACGATTTCTTTAAGTAAATCATCCCACAACTCTCCCGATTGGCATTTGCTGACTTGTCTCCATCGAACGGGTTTCTTTGAAATATTTCCTCAGAATCCTGGACATATTCTCTACTCGTGATATTTCCTTTCTCTTTCTGTCTCCATATGCTTCCTAGTTTCTCCAGGCCGCCTCTGTGTTTGGAATGGAAACAGGAAGTACACCTCCAAAATGGGTTCCACTCGCAAAAGTGACAAGTAGGGAAATTTCCCCAGGGCCCTAATGAAAATTACCCTTGGTCAGAATAAATATCCCATTGCTTTTCCCCTGCAGAGGTCACCAGCTTGGTGGGACTAACCTGGATAATGAAAGATAAATAAAATAAATAGAACCATGAATGCATCACTAGCCTTTTAAGATTGCTTTTGTAGATGGCACGTACTGCTGCAACTCAGTCCTGTCTGAATACTTTTCACAAGACATTACAACCAGGATGTGGTCTCTTTCCAGCTCTTCCTTCAGAGCTGCAGTTTTTGGGGAATCCTTTCATGGTGTAGTGTCTGCTAGATTTTTTTGTCGTATTGATGATGAGGATGAATCAGACCATGCCACTTTTAATGCATATGTACTTAACATAATGATGGCATTTACACCACCTTCCCCTGACTTGGCAGAAGGGAGTGGGGTTATGTATGTGTAGGTTTCTTATTCTGCATGCAAATGCCTTACTGTAGATCTGAAAAGTGATGGCAGAATGCATAAAGGGAAGGAGCTAATGCTTGGGAACATTTAGATAGGTGCTAAGTAGACTGAGATATGGCTTTTCACTCCTGCAGGTAACTAGAATACTGTGGTCATGCAAAAAGGACTCTTATGGTAAGTAAATAACCATTCAAGTATTTTTCAGTCATATATTAGGACAAAAGTTTTGCTGGGAACTAAACAGCAGTAGTATGTGTTGGAAAAGCTAGTAAGGTGTTTAAGGAGAAACGTTACACTGGCTGCTTTGTTTTAATGGACTGCCATAAAACAAGGATGCAGGACCCACACCTTTGGGAGCTCTGTTTCTGGTTAATAATTATGTTCAGAAGCACTGCATTGCATCGGACTTTCCCAATCATTTAACAAAAAAAAAAAAAAGATGATTGATTGGAATAATATCATCAAAAACATGCTGCCTTTTTTTCTCTGTCTTGTCTGGTTGCTCTGGACAAGAGGAACTAACTGAATTGTTGTACTAAGCTGAAATAAAATAGTAGGGCCCCTTTATTGCCAGTCTCTTCATGGCTAAGCAGGATTACACACACATCTAGCTAGGCGGAACACAATAAATTAGATTCAGCTGTAACCAGCTCCAAGATAAAAGGCTGGCTTTGTTCCCATCTTGTACATAAGAGGCAGCTTTCCATTATCAGCAATACACATGATGGTCTTCATTTTTCTTGTCTTTGGATTCACTGGCAAAGTTTTATGAAGAACAAATCTTTCTCAGTGTTCTTGGGTATTGAAAATAACACTTGGAACTTAGAAGGATAGGTATATTGGGAAATAAGTATAGAATGGCAAATGTTCTGTAGTTTTCCTTCAGGAATTATTTTGGAGTGAATGACACTGAAGTTTATGCGGCAAAAGCAAAATTTGTTTCCAAAATGGTATACTTGCATATTTCTTGCATTGCTGTAAGACTGAATTTAATGCAGCTGTGTAGTTTCTGTTTTGTCATTCGGATCAATTTGTGAGCCTTGTCTAGTGGAATCATAAGCATAGAATTTGAGTTTTCCTAATGTGAATGTAGTGTGTGTCTGTCCTGTCTGTGTGTCTGTGTGTGTCTGTGTGTCTGTGTGTGTGTGTGTGTCTGTGTGTGTGTGTGTGTCTGACTGCTTTCTACTCCCAGAGTAGTATTTTAATAGAAATGATGATTATTCTGTTTGGTTACTAGTTTCTGAAGGTCTTTCTTGATAAAAAGCCATACAGAGTAATGTTTGCAGAGTAAAGACTTCTAGCAAAGGAGTCTGTGTATAAAGAACTGGTTTCCAAGGAGACGAGAATGAAAAATTTTAGTCATTCAGTCATCAGCTTGGGAAATTGAAAAGTATCCTGCTGTGTATTACCTAGCATTGAAAGCCAGCCCTTCCCCCATACTACATTCCTACACTTTCCTTATATCATAAAGGAAAGGTTGTCTGAATTAATAATTGACAGGTTTGTTTATAAATACAGAAATAATTGAAAAAATACAAACCACTGACGGTGACAAATGTTAGAACACCTTGGGAGTCTAGTGACATTAAAGTGTTACCTAAGTGGTGGTATAATTAAGTGATGTCACAAGTAAACCCTAAATCTCCTTTTCTTCACAGCGTTTTACATGAAAATTATTCCTTTCTCACGCTTTTAAACATTTTAGAGTGGCTTATGCACTGTGTTCATTTTTAATACCCTTACAACTTCAGTTTGAAGGTCTACACCCGTTCACTGTATTGCCTAACCAATTAACTGTGGATATGCTAAAAAAGAGGAACCGTAATATCAGTTGATGAGACTAAAGAAACATTATTTAGTTGACTGTGTCGATTCACAGTTTACCAGTGGTAGCCGTATTGTATAGTATGGACGTGGTACACAGTTATAGGTAAACGTGTGTATGCAGAACATTGTTATATGAGCATTTAAGTCTTTACTGAGAAGGTTTATATTTAACAGATGGGATTGCAAGTTTTCTCTGTGTTTCTTTTGCAAAAAATTAGACCACTCCCTGCAGCCATTGAGCAGGTTTACATTACTGACTGCAGCTCCTTCCAGAAGTGCCTTCATCAGTTTTCCTAAGTGTCAGAATACAGAGTTCCTTTGAGAATATTAGTAATCTAAACATATCTGGCATTCTTAGCATGGATTAACACATTTTTTTTTCATATATACATACAACGCATCCACATCTACTCCTGTAGTGACCCCATTAACAGCCACTGAACTAAGGAGTTTACCAGGCAAGAAGGGAAACTGAGGTAGATTGCCAGGCCTTTCTTCCATGCCACACATGCATGCACATGTACTTATGGAGTTTTGATGTCTCCAGTCCTACTGCATATGCCTTTGGAACACGTGCAGAAAATCCACACAAACTGAGGGATGATGTGCATACTCCTCATGTAAGCCACCCAGCTAGTAACTGAATCAGAGAACCTCTTGCTTATTCGGCAGCAGTGCTACCCACTGCACCTCTGTATGTTATCACTTAAATCTGTAACTTTTCTAAAAATTATCTTCTTTCTTTTTATCCCCATTGTTTCAAAATGTCATCAAGATTATGTATACTGGTTAAAAAAAAGTAAAGAAAAAGGGGGATGTGTACTGCTGGTGGGTAATCTTGTGGTAATGCTTTATGCACCTTTTTCTTCCCCACACTACTAGTATTAATATTTTGCATACTGTTGACCATCACCTAATTTTTCTGATCTTATATAGACAGAAGCATTTAATTTTGGATTTCCTTTTTGTGCATCAGTTAATGTATATGAAAATTAGTTTTAGTTCTGTTTGAAAATAAGTTGCTGATGAAAGATGTTAGTTTAGAATAATTGCCTTATTTCTGGATACTTTATTAAATTTTAAATACAGTTCCCCCTCTTTTGAAAAATGTAAAGATTATATATTACCTTTCAAATTATAGGCTCCTGATTGTACACTGGAGTCTTTCTCCCTGGGCCTTCACTAAAAGTGGGTCTTTTGTCCAGTTGGACTTCCCCTGTAAACAAAAGCAATAAATAAATATAATTATGTAATCCACAAATGCAAAATTTTCTGTTCAACAGTTCCCCCTCTTTTGAAAAATGTAAAGATTATATATTACCTTTCAAATTATAGGCTCCTGATTGTACACTGGAGTCTTTCTCCCTGGGCCTTCACTAAAAGTGGGTCTTTTGTCCAGTTGGACTTCCCCTGTAAACAAAAGCAGTAAATAAATATAATTATGTAATCCACAAATGCAAAATTTTCTGTTCATAACCTATCACTTACGTTTCATGTCCTCTATCCCATTTCATTCATTAGCACAAATTGTTTGCACAAGGCTGGCTGTTCTTTACTCTTTTTTTTCTTAAATTTGCACTGGCCCAGATTGCAGCTTGTAAAGATCTCGTAATACAGTTAATGGGGTCAGTTGTTGGTTAACAGCCATCTAGATACATATGTAAATATAAAAATTTCTTTCCAGAAGAAAAAAAACATAATACTTTGGACCCTTTCTTGTGTGGGAAAATAAGTAAGCCAGTACAGTATTTTTCTGCAATTTGTTAAGCACTGTAATGTGTATTACATGCCTATGTTTTGTGTGTGTATACATCTGCATACGTGTGTGTATATGTACATACCTACATTAAATATATTTGTGTGTAAATATAGGCGTGTATATGTGTGTGTGTGTGTATATGTGTGTGTGTGTGTGTGTGTGTGTGTATATATATATATATATATATATATATATATATATATATATATATATATATACACACATATATATATATATATATATATACACACATATATATATATATGTATTTGTGTGTGTATGTGTGTGTATATATATATATATATATATATATATATATATATATATATATATATATATATATATATATAATATGCACACAATGTTATGGGGAGAGCAGGGGGAGTAATTTACATGTGTGCATGCGTATATACATACACACACATATATAAATACATACAAGTGTAATGTATATAGTATGTGTTTGTGTAAAATAGATTGCTTGTTTGCACATTGCCATGTTTTTTTTTTTCTTAGTGCTTTCTGTACTACACTGTACCTGCAGTAATGTGGTAGGTAGGTCTTGGTCATATTGCAGTTGAAGTCTCTTATGATCAGTATGCCAGTTCATTTAATGAGAAGAGGGTAAGTAAATGTGCCTTATTTTTCTTAGTCTGTTTTAGGTTGTTATGGATTGCTTTTGTCAGTAACGGAAGATTTAAAATCTCTGGTCAGACATACTGATACAGTAGTTTAAGTGCTAAACATATAGTCCGTTAGTGTCTTTGAAGAAATTCAGTTTTCCTTCTGCATGAATCGGAGCATATGTGCTAGAATGTAGTTAAAACACTGGAAAATCATTTGGATTTATAGGGCGATAAGGGGGCTGGAAATTAACCCGCAATGAAGTTATCCATGTAGTCCTGGCATCTTAGGGTGTTCACTGCTGCTGTGATACTTAATGCCTTTAGAACTTAATTAAATCCCCTGATGATGATTTTATTGTACCTTGCTAAGGATGTTTTTTTTTAGGTAATTAGGACTACATTTGATTGCAGCCTAGAAGACTTACTACTGTGAGGATGTGACTGGATGCTTAACTGTTTCCTTGGTAGCCTTATTAGGCAGTTAAGGTTAAGAGGAGGTTTGTTGTTTCCCATTTAAAGCCACACACAAAAAGAAGTAACACTTGTCATCCCCTGATGGTTGAACCATTTATTAATTAATTTATTAATGTTTAAGTTACTCACTTGGTCTAATTCTGGTTATAGGGCAGTTAGAACCTTTCCCAGCACTCAAAACAAACAAAAGGCATGTAAATTAGTCGTAAATGAGGTCAGTGTAAGAGACGCACACATACACACACCTCAGTTTAGAAGGCAATCCGTTTGCTTGCTGTATGTCTTTGGAACATGGAAGAATATTGATATTCCCATCAAAAATCTACATTTACTCAGGGCAGACTTGCAGATTCTAGAGAGAAAGAGGACAGATTTGGAGAAACCCAAGTCCGTGAGGCAGTAAATAAAGCTGATCACCGAAGCACTTTGCCAGTGATGCAAAATTACAGTAGAGAGTCAATTATCAAAATGTCAATTATACAAATCAGACTAACAAAGTTTACAGGTAGGAAAAATCAAAAAGTCTGAATATGTAAACATTGTATGTATTATATCAACATCTTAAGTAAAGAAATAAGAAAATGACACTCTAGTTTACTTTGCGTATGACCTCCTGAAGAGAACTGGTACTCTACCACATCAGTAACACAGAACGCAGGAAAGGTTGGTTGTACATACATAGCAGACAGGCAGTGAACAGGATTGTGATGGAGGTTCAAGCTGGAATTTCATTTCGTTTTCCCCTAAACACGCAACAACAACATTGAAGTGCAGAACAAAACTGGAATATAAATACCAGAAATCCAGTCGTGTGTGTAATGTATGCATGTATGGTTTCCCTGTTTTTTGATGCATTATTTCTTGTCTAATTGTAAATTGGCTGATGCACAATTCTTCAAAGAAATAGTGTTGGAGGACTGGACTTGGTGCAAGGTTGGTGCACAGTGGTGCTTAAGCAGATTTCCTTTTTCACCACTGTTTTGTGATCCTGGACTTGGTAGAATGAAGTGGTGGGGCTTGCTGTTTTTGAATAGTTTTGTAAGGTTTACTTTTTGTGCAGCTGATTTATGTGACATGTAGTGAAGTTACAGTTGTGCTGTTGGCAATGTGTGGTTATACATACCTTTTCCAACAGCTTCAGAAAAACTGTGCCTGTGATAGCAAGTGCTGAAAAGAGATTTTATGGGTTTTTAAGCTCAAGCCTCAGGAAAGTAGGAAAAATACTTGTGGTACACTGCACTTTAAATGGACTAAGGTTTTCTGGATTCATAGCTCATTTTACTGACTTCATTAATCGTTAGTTTGACTAAAGTTGTTAATAGTCAGTTAACTGCAGTCACCTGGCTGTTCAGATAGCATCTCCATTTTGTTAAACTGTTCTCCCTGTGTTTTTCACTTATTCTGCCACTTTTACATTAAATTACAGTTTTTCTGTCTGGTTAGACTGCTAGCTTGCTGAGGGTAGTAGTGATTATTCTGTAGCAGAGGATACTTTGCTGCTGCTGTTCCTGAGGGGTGGACATTGTTGGCAGGAGTTTTTGCTGCTTTTTTATTGGTTCTTTCAGTTTATCTCAGGTTACGTATGATAGGTGGCACTTGATTCATTGCTGTGCAATGATGTAACAATAGGTAGAGGCACTTTCATTTTTAAATTCTCTTTTAGGAACCATAGTTAATCCCACTTACTGGTTAGAGCTGTACAAATCGCATAGTGTAGGAGCAGCACAATGTTTTACTTCTAAACAAATCTCGTAGCTTATGTATATCAAAATATTTACTGCACACCGTTTTTCTGGTGATTTAAACAGAATGTTATTGGCATTTATTATTTTAATTTAAATCGGCACATTAAACAGGTGCTAAAATGCTAGTGTTTTTTCCTTTTCTCCCTTAACATCTGCTAAACTGACTTTTTAGCCAATCTAATGTAGAATATTTATTGTATACTGTTATTTTGGTGTTCAAATGTAATTTATTTTCTTAATTTTTTTGAGCTAAAGCCTTCATATAGAAGCCGGAGTTTCTACTATTTTCTCTTATCCTTACTTAATGATTATGTGCAAAATGACAAAATTCGAGTAGCCAATCTGTTCTTCAAATGCATTTCCTCAGTAGTTGCCTACCTTGGCTTGTCTTTCTGTCGTCTGTTTGCATTCTCACTTTTCCTTCCCCAGAGATAGCATGCTGTGCTTTCACTTATTACTCTGCAGTAAGTTCTGCCTCCTTGCTGACATCACGTCAGGGTCAGCGGAGTCCATTACGTAGTGAGCAAGAGGGTGAAAAGTGTCCAGGGAGAGGATTTTCAGATTGTGGAAGTTTTACTTGTATTTTTTGTCTAATTTTCAATTTTAAGGTGAGTTTCACATTGTTGGTTAATCTGGTCTTCAAACCACCATGCTTACTAAGTTCTTTTTATGCAAAAAACAAATGTGTATGCCACTTCTGTTTCACTGACACTTAAGCACATCAAGTGCGATACAAAGTCTATAACTCTTAATTGTTTCTGATTTTGACTGATTTACTGAAAATAACCTTTCATCTATTCATAGGTTCATACTAGGCTATCTGCCCTAGGGCATTTATAAGCCTAGCCAGAATGTGTTTGGCTTTCGCCACCCATTTATATTTATTTTGCTATGCCCTTTTTCGAGGTTAGTATACTGTGCCTCTGTCTAACAGTGACACAGAAGTGATACCCGGGGTAAACCTACGATCTCCCATCCACTCATCAAGATTCCTCTTGAAGAGAGTCAATGAGGGACTCTGCCTAACCTGGACTGGGATTTTATTCCAGAGTGAAGGGAGCCTCTGGGTTATGAATCTGTCCCTCCAGCATGTCCTATTTATTTCGGTGCTGAGGTTCAAGTCTCTCGAGCGCGTAGCTCGATGGGATTTGGATTTTCTGAGGTGCAGCATGTCCATTAATTCGGGTTGGACATGGCTTTATACGTCAGGCACAGATCGCCTCTGAGTAGGCGGTATGCCACTGAGTAGAGCTGGAGTTTCTTTAACCGGGCAGCATATGGCATCTGTTTGAGCCCTTTGATCCTCTTGGTGAGGTACTTTTGGGGTCTTTCCAGTTGCTGCAGGTGTCTGGTAAGGTACATCCCAAAAGGGGCATTGTACTCAATTATGGGCCTGATGAGGGATGAGTAAAGAGGCACGATGACCTCCCCTGATCTAGATGTGAATCCCTTCATGATTAGGTGGGCTATATAAAATGTTTTTCTAACCACTTTGGCCACGTGGTTGTCAAATGAGAGATTGCTATCAACTTGGGTCCCCAGGTCCCTAATTACTTCTGTACTTAATGGATTACCACCTATGTGGTAATTTGTGGGCACGTTGTTTTTGCCAAAGGGGATGACTATACACTTTTTGGCATTTAGCTTGAGGACATGGCTCTGGCACCAGTTGTCTGTTTCTATGAGGCCCTTTTGGAGGATGCTTGTCTCGGCTGGAGAGTCGATTGTGGCGCCCAGTTTGCAGTCATCTGCGAACTTGGTCAGCCACAGTCCTTCCGTGTTGGCCTGTACCTCCGAGAAATATATACCGAACAAGAGAGGTCCCAGGACTGAGACTTGTGGTACACCACTTGTAACTGGTTTGGAGTCTGACATGGCTCCAGCAATTCTAACCATGTGGGTTCTGTCCTTGAGCCAGTTTGCAATCCATCTAGTGACATAGGGGTTTATATTTAAGCTGGTGAGCTTATCTATAATGCCTGAGTGGGGTATTGTATCGAAGGCTTTTGCGAGGTCCAGGTAGGCTGTGTGGAACACCTTCCCCTCGTCAATGGCCTTGGTGACTGTTTCAAAGAAATCAACCAGGTTTAAGAGGCAGGATCTGCCCTTAACAAAGCCGAACTGGGTAGGATCCAGTGTTTGTAGGTCCCCAATATCTTTATTTACGAGGTCCATGATGATCCTTTCCATAGCTTTGCAGATGAAGCTAGTCAGGCTTATGGGGCGATAGTTTCCAGGATCTGTTGAGGCACCACCTTTATGGAGAGGGACCACTGTTGCTGTACGCCACTCTTTGTGCACATATCCTGTAGTAAGGCTGAGATTGAACAGAAGTTTTATGTTTGGGTTTAGCTCTTCTTGGAGTTCATGTAGGACGCAGCCCGAGACACCATCTGGTCCCATTGATGCTGTGTTTTTTGCTTTGGAGAGGGCGGCTCTTACCTGAGCATCTGAGATGTCAGGGGGGCAGCACTCTGCTGGGATAGATATTTGCCGTTTTGGTGTGGGGGGGGGGAGAAGTTTGCGCTGAACCTGTCAGCTAGGATGTTGGCAATGTCTGTGGGTTCGGTGTATTTTTTGTCATTTTGGACTAATTCTGAGCATATCTGGGAATTAACACCCAGGTTCCTAACATAACTAAAGAAAGCCTTGTGATTATCCTTAGTGTCCTGTGCAATTTTTCTCGCTAAGCTGGCCTTAAACAATTTTATGTGTGCCCGTAGTTTTTTGCCAATACTGATCAGTGTCAGTGATGCCTTCACTTTTTGGGATTTTGCTCTATCATTTAGTAGCTTCCTCCTTCTATTGTATAGTTTGTTTATGGCTGGGGTCCACCAGACAGGACGTCTGCCTTTGGAGGATTGGGTCTTGGTTTTATTTGGGATTGCATGATCCATGCATTCCTGAAGGTGTTCATAGAATGCGTTTATAAAGGATTCTGCGGTCTGGGCTGTATTTTCCACAGGCCCAGGGGCTTTGAAGGATTCCACCTCAGTTTTGAGGAGTGTGAAATTTGCTTTAGAGAAGTTTTTCACTGTGGTTTTCTGGGCAGGGGTGGGGTCGGGATGTGAATATCCAGTGAGATTAGTTTATGGTCTGATCTTACCAGTGAGGAATACACTTCTGGTCTGGAGCATAGAGTCCCCATGTTGGTGATGATCAGGTCCAGTATGTTTTCCCACTTGTGGGAGTGGTAACAAGTTGTTCCATAGCATTTGAGTTTATAAATTCTAGGAACCTTTGGGCTAGGGTGTTGGAGCTAGAGTAATGCTCCTAGTCTATGTTTGGGTAGTTGAAGTCGCCCAATATAATGGTGTTTGGAGAGACCTTCATATTTTCCAGTGTTCTCAGGAAGGCCGAGTGGGGTTCCTGGGTTTGGGAGGGTGGTCTGTAGCAGGCTATAAACTGGAAGGCAGTTTTACCCACTGTTAGTTGCACATGGATAGTCTCTGATGCTTCGTGCTTTGCCACCAACCTGGAGGTGTGGGTATCTTTGATGAATATCGATACTCCCCCTCTCTTTGTGGTTCGGTCTAAGTTTTGGGGCCGAAAAGCATGGTATGAGGTATAACCTGGTAGTGATGGGGTGCTCTCGGGAGCCCTGAACCAGGTTTCTGTTACTGCACAGATATCGATGTTCTCCATGCTAAGGAGAGTTTTGAGTGCTTGCATCTTGAGGTTTAGACTTATGGCGTTGAGTAGCATTACTCTTAGTTTCTTATCCCTTGTGATACCTATGGAGGTGGGTTTGTCTTTTGAGCCTTGCCTAAAAAAGGCACTATGGGGGTAGCAAGAGCCTTTGCCAATATCCGAAAGCCCAGGGGTAAGCCATCCCTAGCGAAGCATCGTGGCTTGTCGAGCATATCATCCCACGCTGACAGGCATTGGATCCCCTTTGAATGACACCAGTACTTAAGCCAATTGTTGAAATTGATCAACTTGTCTTCATATTGTGGCATCATTCTTGGTGAGGGTAAGATGCTACTCAAGGTCAGGGTCATACCGGCCTGGGCTACATGCTCAGAGAGCTCCTTTATGTCTCTTCATGTAGTCCAGGGAGGTACGTCTCAGGTCATTCACACCAGCATGGACAATGACTGAGTCATATTTGTACTTGCCTTGGAGTGACCTGAGTGCTTGTGTTGTATGGCGGATCCTAGCCCCCGACAGGCTGCTCACCGTGACCCTCTCCTTGTTCAGCCTGGTGAGCGGGACGTCAGTGTGCCTGACGATAATGTCACCTATTACAAGTGTATCAGGTGTGTTGTTTAGTCTTAAGGGCTGTGACTGTTTGGCACACTGGCTTTGTGAGATATGTGTTGCACGTGTTTTGTTTTGGGGTAGCGGCTGCTTGGGTGTCTGCTTTGGAGGTCTCTGCTGCTTCGGCAGATCTTTATTTAGAGCCTCCGAGTATGTTTTGGTGTGATTATGTGTTTGGTTTGCTGTCGTGGTAGGTCTATGTGAGACTGGAATTGTAGTGAGTGTGGTTTCCTTCTCCTCCTGACTGGTTATGCCAGTACTGAGTTGAGAGAGCTTAGCCTCCAGTTTGGCTATATGGTTGCATCTCTCACGTGTTGGAATTTGTTGGGAGGAGGAGAGGGTTGTCTGTGTACATGAGGCAGTTGTAACATTGCCTCAAGATTCCCAGATTCACCAGCTGGACCGGAGAGGAGATTGACAACTGACTGGACATGCTAGAATAATATTGGGAATTCCTTAATAATTGAAAACCAGGGCCAGTGGGGAGTGAGGGTGTAGTGCTTTTAATTTTTAGTGCTGACTTATATAATTGCTTTAGTGAGCAAGTGCCAGGTAACTTAAGTGCAATGTGTTACAGGTAACTTAAATGCAAAAACGACAAACAGTAACTTTCTTTCAAGTGAAACAAGGAAATAAGTACAGTAAGCAATGCAGATATCACTAGTGATCCACAGAAGCGCTGAGAAGCCGCGTATTAGGTGGAATTAGCGTTCCAGGGAAATAACAAGCAAACAAACAACAAGCATATAAACATAGCTAGATTCAGCAGGCCTGGATCTAGTCTATGCTACAGCAAACAAGGTGTATTAATTTCAGTAAGATACAGTTCAAATATTCAGGCGCTATAAACCTTTAACCAGAAATTCCCAGCTCAGAAGGGCAGAGTCCAGCTTCTTCTCCGACAAGAGTGCAGACCACAAACCTTCTTAATGTAAAACAACTGGTCTGAAGCCCAAGTGCTTAATCCAAAAGACTTAGAATGATAGCTACACTTTAATCAAGTTACTACCAGCAGTAATAAATACAATTGAATACTTTAGAGAATGCCTGGATTAGTGCTCAAGTTACACAAACAAAGCTAGATCCAGCAGGCCCGAATCCAGTCTATGCCACAGCAAACAAGGCGCACCAACTTCAGTAAGAAACAGTTCAGATATGCATGCACTATAAGCCTTCAACCAGAAATTCCCAGCTCAGAAGGGCAGAGTCCAGCCTCTCCTCCCACAAGAGTGCAGACCACGAGCCCTCTTAATATAAAATAACTGGCCTGAAAGCCCAAGTGCTTAAACCAGAATTAATACACTTTTAGAATAACAGACACTGAGCCCTCATTCAGATATTTTTTGCAGAAAACCCCTGATTTTTGCCTCATATTTTTACCTTGTCCAACGTATGTAAAGTTTTTTTGATTTTTCTAGTGAATCTGTGAATTATAGTCTGACAGTAATGCTAGATATTATTTTGCAATTCATTTTGCCTAGAAGATATATGCTAATGCGAAACCTGTTACATTAATAAATGGACAGCACTCATGCAGTGTGCAGCATTAATATATTTACTTTAAAAAAAAAAAAAAGTGGGGAGAGACCCGGCTTCCAAGTGCAGAAAGTGCATAGAAATCCAACTTTGCATCATCAAAGTGAAAAGTGTGATGATCCAAAGACAGGAAGTGCAGCCCCTTATAAGTCTGTGGAGAGCCAAAGTTTGTGGGTAGGAAATAACAGTAAAATTAAAAAGAATACTTATTGAATTGGATTTGCATAGTGGGTAGCCATCCTGTCAGCACAGAAGAATGGATGCAGGTATGTGCAAAAAATGGTTGCACATCATCTTTAACACCCCTCACATAGGTTCATAGATTAGTACTAAGCTAACTGCCCTTGCGAGCCATTTTAAGCCTAGCCAATTATCTTTTGTGAGACTCAAGCCCTCCACCTTGCGTTTGCAAGGCAAACACCTTGACCATTAGGCCACCCTCCCAACATCTCTGCCCAAAGTGGAAGGTCAGCCATCTAGTCTCCCTTCCTTTGTTAACCTAAAACAATGAGTATAAAGGTCACACAGGAAAACCAATTAAACGCAAAAAGAAAAATCTAGCAAGGTAGTCTTTCCACTGTGATATCTTAAATCCTCTTGTATCAGAGGCAACATGGGATATATGCAAATTATTCCTTAAGCATATCAGGTGTTCCAGCTAAATGGCAATTCTTAATGTCTTTGACTTTTTCATTTACTTTTAAGTCTATTTATGGACACTTTCAGGCCAATAAAGCTAAACCCTCTAGCTGTGGACATAAACAGATTGTATTGATGTTGTTAAAATCCATATGTTTAGATAGATATACACGCACATAGTCACTAACAATCTCCCAAGGAATGGATGTATATATGGAAACTTTCAATTGTAATTAACATAGATTCCATACCAAAAAATGAATAATCCCATATTGGATCTAAACAGACCAAAGAATCTTACAAATAACACTGAATTTTTTTTGAACTACAAGGTTTAATATAGAATCTAAATAGAATGCAGTATGCTAAGTTTTGCTATTATATGCTGACACGATGGGTTTGAACGGAGGGTTATGAACATTTCTATGTATCTTAAGGATACCAAAAATAACCAACTTCGGGATGGTCATTCTTTAAAAATTCATAGATGGAATAATCAATATATTTTTCACTGAATATATCAAATTAAATAGTACCTACTTTTCAAAATTGTTGCAACATTGTTGCAACTGTTGCAACTAACTGATTTATTGTTGCAACTAACTGATTTATAGCAATTTATATCCAATAACATTGGGGATGCATCTAATTTTTGAATTTGTCTACATCCATCAAAACTATACCATTGCCTTTATCAGCTCCCATGATTCTAAGGTATTTGTTTAGCTCATTTAATGCACCATTTTTTTTTTTTTACAAGATTTGGTGGTTATAAGATCTTTAAATTCATTAATGCATGCTTCTTGAAACACAATCGAAGTACTGTGTAGCACTGTGTTATACAAGTGCTCTTTTTGTATAATAAGATAGTATTGCCATAATTATGTTAACACCATTTAAAATATGTTTCAAATTGTTTTCTAACATACAATCTAAAATCTATAATTAGCTGCACACTACTAGCATGTCTTGCAAGAGTAAATCCTTTTCTAAAACGCTAATATGATGAGCTGACAATTGAACAATGCTTAAATGTAGGACAATTTAATTCCACTGCTCTTGCGGTAGGAACTGTCTTCTGTTGTGAAGGATTGACATCCTATGGAAAAGGAATGTCACTTATATTTCCAAATGTAGGATTTATGTTGGCTTCCTCTCCTACGTATGTGGGATTGTTAGTTGGATTAAGAAGGGAATTAATTCTGAATCATAATTGCCATTACCAGACACCTGCAGCAACTGGAAAGACCCCAAAAGTACCTCACCAAGAGGATCAAAGGGCTCAAACAGATGCCATATGCTGCCCAGTTAAAGAAACTCCAGCTCTACTCAGTGGCATACCGCCTGTTCAGAGGCTATCTGTGCCTGACGTATAAAGCCATGTCCAACCTGGAATTAATGGACATGCTGCACCTCAGAAAATTCAAATCCCATCGAGCTACGCGCTCGAGAGACTTGAACCTCAGCACTGAAATAAATAGGACATGCTGGAGGGACAGATTCATAACCCAGAGGCTCCCTTCACTCTGGAATAAAATCCCAGTCCAGGTTAGGCAGAGTCCCTCATTGACTCTCTTCAAGAGGAATCTTGATGAGTGGATGGGAGATCGTAGGTTTACCCCGGGTATCACTTCTGTGTCACTGTTAGACAGAGGCACAGTATACTAACCTCGAAAAAGGGCATAGCAAAATAAATTTTAAATGGGTGGCGAAAGCCAAACACATTCTGGCTAGGCTTATAAATGCCCTAGGGCAGATAGCCTAGTATGAACCTATATGCAGTAATAGTATTTTGCCCATTAATTATAGTTAGAAACTCTAATTGGTATTTGAAACTTCATGATTGCTGAAACAGCTATTGTTTGGCAAAGGATATGTCAGATTGCTTTTATAACTATCAGCATCTCTCTCAAGTTTCTTTTACCACTAATAGCCAGAAAACATGTCTGTTAATCCTAGCAGGAATACCTTGATATATCGTAGACTAAGTAAAAATATGGATTTGTTTTGATATTTGAATCAAGGCTTTTGGTTCTATTACGTGAAATAAGTTTTGTACTCAAAACAACTATGTGTCTGTGTTGTCCATTTTCATTCTTCCTCAATGAATGGATTCAGATCTGATCCTGTGTTTCGACTCGACCACTTTCTCTAGATCGTAGGATTTGACTCTTTGAGCTTCTCCATTACCCGTATTGCCCCTGACCACTTTGTTACGTCAGATTGAGTTTGCTGCTATTATGTAATATCACAACAAAGTATCTCAATATTGATGTGACAGAAAACTGATAGCTGAAAGATTAGGAGCTCAAACAGAGACTGGTTCCTAACAACAATTCCGTTATGGGTCTCCCAAAGACATGGATAGAGGAGAAGGTGGGAGAGAAGTTGAGGAAGAATGAAAATGGACAACACAGATGATAGTTATGGTGAGTACATAATTTTTGTATCTGATGCCATTTCCATTAATTTCTCAATAAATGGGACAGAGTTCCCAGCTACTATAATCTTGGGTGGCCCTTGTTAAAGGAGGCTCTGAAGAACTGAATGCAGCTCTATTTCTGGCGATGATGTCCAGTTTGTAATAAGCAATAAAAGTATGAGCATTAGACTTTGTGGCAGATACACAGATGTCATCAGTGGAGGCTCTAGCCCAAAAAGCAGATGTGGCTATTGACCTAGGCAAGTGTGCTTTTGGTTGTTTTGGTAAGGTTAGGCCTCTCAAGGAATAAACGTAGGATATACAGTTTATCCATTTAGTTAGTGTAGTTTGAGACTGGTTTTCCCATCTTATTGCTAGAAAAGGAGATTAACAATTGATCAGTTTTCCTAAATTCCTTAGTCCTGTGATGGTAAAAGTGTAGTTGCCTATGTACATCTAAATGATGAAGGGTATATTGTCCTTTGCCAAATTTGGGAAAGAAAACCAGTAAACTTAATCACTTGATATTTGTTTCAGTGGCAACTTTTGGTAGAAAGGAAGAATTAAAGTAAGCGTAAAGTAAGTCTATCTTTATGAAAAATAAATGGTGGTTTTGAAGAAAGTACTTGGAGATCAGAAACTCACCTTGCTGAGGTTATGGCCGCCAACTTTAGCTGACGGTTCAAAAGGTGAAGCACCAAAGTCTGTAATACCGAAGTCCTGTCCCAAGGTGGAGTGGTGCCCCTAATTGGGGGTCTAAGTGAAAAGTACTTTTAAGAAAGCCCTTAAATTGGATGAAGCCAAAGGAGAAGCATTAGCTCTGATGTGGGATTTGGAGATGGCTGCTAACTGAGCTTTGATGGTGGAGAAACTTGCCTCACTTAGGAAGATAGTGGCAAGGAAATCTAAAACAGCAGGGAGGGAAAGGATCTAACTCTCTCTGATGTGCCCAAAAGGAAAATCTCTTCATTTACTCTTCTAAATTGTCCTAGTTGAAGGTTTGTGAGACAAAAAAAAGAATTTGGTGAACTGAGGAGGAAAGACTGGCATGTCTAGCCAACATTGGAATTGGAGAAACCATGCTGTCAACTTGAGACCTGCAATGTCTGGATGAATCATCCCTGAAGAGTGTGCCAGGAGATCTGGATTGGGATCCAATGTCCATGGAGGACGTACTAGGTGAGACCATAGGAAAGGGAAAACACTTGCTGAGGGGCAGAAGGGGGCAATGAGGATTACTTTGCTCTTCAACCAGAGTGTTTTCTGAATAAACTTTAGGATTAGAGGCAGGGGAGGGTAAGCATAAAGGAGACCAGAGGGCCAAACATGGACTAGAGCATCTCTCTCCCCTGAGGGGGAATTGGGGAAAACAGCCTGCTGCATTTGTTGTTGAGGGGAGAAGCAAAGGGATGGCAGCACATTTGACCCAATTTGTGGAAGATCATATTTTCTACTGATTTGATTGAGACAAGATGGTCATGCTGAGCTTGTCCTCTAAGGTGTTGGACTTCCCTGATATGTGCATCGCTGCAAGAAAGTGGTTGGAGGAGATTGTCTGTTGCCAAACTCTCATTGCGCCTCGACAGAGGGCAAGATCTGGATCCCCCCTGCTTGTTGATGTACCAGACTACTGACATGTCCGTTTGCATAGCAGTAGTTCCTAGCGGAAGAAAGCTGTGAAGGGACTGCAACGTTAGAAGCACCGCTGTCATCTCCAGGACATTTGTATGCAAGTTTGTCTCTTCTGTGGACCATGTCCCTTGAATGGTCCTTAACAAGTAATGCCCCCACCCCAACTGGGATGTGTCCATGGGCAATGTGGCATTTACAGGAGATAGAATAAATGGATGCCCCTGACAAACTTCTTTGGAGTATATATACCACAACAGGGATTTTCTGCAAACCAGAGAATTTTATCGGATGGGGTAAGGGATGTTGAAAAGACCAGTGTACTGTTAGAGTCCATTGAAGAATTCTCCTATGAAGACAAGCAGTGGGTGTTAAAGTTATTGCAGCAACCATGGATCCTAGGGCTTTCAGTTCCATTTTTTGCTGGGGAAGAAGGATGAGAGAGAACCTGTCTGACATGTTATTTCAAAGTAAGAAAAGAGGCAGAAAAGCTGCACAGTTGACTGTGTCTTGACAAGACCCTATAAACTCTAACCAGTCTTCAACTGATTGTAGTTGTGCCTTGGCCAGATTGATCATAATTCCCAGAGAGGGAGATAATTGGAGCAAGTAATCCCTGGCTCTTTCCAGAATATCCTGGTCCGTGCGGTAAGGAGCCAGTCAACTAAGTAAGGAAACACTCTGAATCCTAGTAGTCTTAAATGAGCTGCTAACACTGCCTTGTATATTGAGAACACCCTTGGGGCTGTGGTGAAACCGAAGGGCAGGGCTCTGAACTGGTAATGACTGGCTCTCGGCCAGAAGCATAGCTATCTTTGAGAGTGCCTGTTCATTTTTTATGTGATAGTACGTATATTGAAGATCGATAAAGCACATCCAGTCATCCTTCTGTAGGAGAGGCAGAATGGGCTAAACCATGACTGTTCAGACTTTGGAATTCTTTACAAATTGGTTCGAATAGCAGAGATAAAAAATGGGTCTTGGGTCCCCTGTTTTCTTTGGCACTAAAATGAACTGTGAGTAAATTCTTAATCCTCTTTTTCATCTGGGGGGACTTCTTGGATGACCCTTTTGTCCAGCAGCTTACTCTCTGATTGGGTGGAACACTGGGGAGACGATTCCTTATCCTTTGGGGAATTTGTATAAAGGGAATGAAATATCCTCTGGTTATGATCCTTTGCACCCAAGAATCTTTTGTGATGGCTCTGCAGGCCTTTAGGTTCAAGGACAAGTGGCCCCTGACTGTCTCCCCAGAAGGACAGCTGGGCAACATTTCAGGAACACTGAAAGGATTTGTCTGAGAAGGAATCTCAAGACTCTTGATTCTATGGTCCCCTTCTGCTACATGGGTGGAAACTTCCATTGTAGTCATTTCTTCCTCTGCCTCTGGGGAAAAAATCTCAGCATCACTCTTGGAAGGGTCCTTGAGATTTCAAGAACCACATCTTTTTACCATCACATTGATTCCTAGAAAAAGGTCTCTGTGGAGAAGTAAAATGGATTCCCACTGCAGACAGTTTTCCCATCTTGATAACTCTGAGAAATGGTTTCTCTTTAATGGTTGGCCCAAACAAAGAAGATGCATCAAAAGTAGCATTGATGAATGATGCCTTGAACGCCACAAAATCTCACAAACCTCATCCAGGCACGTCTCCTAATGGCTGTGCCTGCACTGGCTACCCTTGAGAAATCTTCAGCTGTGTATGAGATTAGCCTCATGGATGTGTTTGTAATGGATTGCAGGGTAGCCAGTCATGAGGAAAAAAATGTTTCTCTGTGGACATAGACCCAAGGGTAGAGTTAGAGAGTTCCTTAACTAAGTCCCTCTGTAACCTAGTGAAATGTGCTAGGTAATTCAGCAACCATAAGGTAAAGGTCATTGAAGCATACACACGCTTCACAAACCTGTCCCAACGCCCTAGACTCCCTGTGAGGGAGTTGGACTACTGCTCAGCCACTCCTTTTTTGTGGTTGCCACAACCATGGCATCTACAGGAATTCCCTTCGTCCAGTGTCATCTGAGGGGGCATTCAGAGTTTTGCCCGGGTGTTTGGGGATTAGTTCCACAGAGTCCAGTTCCTTCCATGCCCTGCAGGAGATGAGGTCTGTAAGCTTGTCCACGGAGGGGGAAACCCAAGACATACATGGTCTAGACCAGAAGGCTTCCAAGAACACTGATTCCTCCTGGGAAGTGGTTTGGGAAGACCGATCACCTTTCTGATGAGTGATCTGTAAGATGTCTCCAAATGAGACCTCCTCCAGTGGAAATCTAGGGTACTCTTTCTTTTCATCAAAATAGGTGTCTTCTGGGAGGGATTCCTGTGGGAAATCAGAGTGCCTCCTCTTGCATGACCTCTTCTGAGGAATCCCTTGAGTGGGGTGTTCTGGAGAGGTGTCAGAAAAAGTGGGAAGCTCCATGGTGGGAACTGCTCTGGGATTAGAGAAAACCATCTCCACCACCACAAAGGTGGAAGTGCCACAATCATACTGGAGCCAAGAGATTGTGCAGATTATTCAAGACCCTCCCGACTCTCCGAGGGAGGAGTCGGAGCCAAGCTGTCCAATGCCAAAGCCCAGAGGGGAAGCAGTGGCTCCAAAGACTTTGGAGTCAGTCAGCCACTTGGATCTGATGCAGATGTTTTGGCTGAGAGAATCGTGTTCCAGTGGGGCTAGGAGCTGAATGGATCAGGGAAGTCACTGAAGTGGAAGATAAAAGAATCTTTGGATCCTGAGGTTCGACTCTGTGAGGTGTCTGATCAAGGGCTCAAAACGGCAGGTCGGATCAGAGAAGGAGCTATAACAGGCTAGAAAAAAAGGTTTTAGAGCTTACAAATCCAATGGGAGATGGAGCTGTTAAGACCACCATCTGGATCTGTGTTCTGAGGAATTTTTCTCATAATCGTTCGCTCCTCCTGAAGTCTTTGAGACAGAGGTAGGTATGGAGGAAGTGGACGGTGGTCTGAAAGACTTCTTAGTGGTCTCCTAAAAGAAAGGAGACCTCAACCCTGGGGTTACTGGCTCTGGGGAAAACCTTGGACTACGAAGCTTTGGAGAATTGGAAATAATAGATGTTAGATCCAAAGACTTAAGATCCAAATTTTGAAATTTTCTTACATGGCTCTGAAAGAAACACTGATTTAGGAAACTGTGCAGGGGAGCATTTTCAGTGCTCCCTGGGCTCCTTGGATTTATGAAAGGGGGTTTGAGCCTCTGATGTAGAAGTAGCAGATGAAAGAGCAGAAGCTGTTGGGAGACCTTTTAGAACAAGCTTATTGTTATCAATAGTGGCACTGGTATTAAATGTGGCGCAAATGGAGCAGGAGGTGTCCCAAGTGTGCCATGCCTAGACAATAGATGCACTCCCTGAGGGCATCAGAGTTGGGGGTGCTATGTCCACAGCAAGTCTACTTTTTAATTCCAGTAGGCTTTACAGCCATACTGTACAACACAAGGTAGAAACCCCCCCAAAAAACTTAACGGTTATAACAGCCAGTAAAGATGTATACAAGCAGTGGTATAACTAGAAAATACCTCAAAGCAAGGTAGAAGAGGAAGAAAGGTTACCAACAATGACACGGAAGATTACCAAGAAAAAATCTTAAATTTGGTAGTTAGAAAAGTTTAGAAAAGAGATAAGGGAGATACTATTAATAATAAAAAGGAAATAAGATTTAAAGACAAAACACACTAATTTTAAAACTCTCTAAACCCACAACTAACTCGAGAGAGCGCAGTCCTTACCAAACCAGTCTGAGGTAACACTGTGGTCAGGGCCATTATGGGTAAGGGAGGAGTTATATCTGATTCTAGAGAAAGTGGCAGAGTTGGATCTGAGGATTGGATCCAAACCCATTCATTGAGGAATGAATGAATATGACATCGGATCATCTTTTTTTTTTTTTGTACAGTTATGAGCAGCTAAATGCTGCAACAGTACAAGGCCAGTATTATTGAACAGTTCAACTAACATGGTAAAAGTGGTCATTCTGAGTAATCCTGTTCGGAAGTTTGAATATTCGTAACTTTCTTGGGATCTGTTAGATCTTGATACAATGCTTAAGATAAGTTTTCATGTTCCAAATTTTTGAGTTTGAACAATTTGTCTCTAATTAGTAAATACTTCATCTGCACGCAACCTCAGAAGAACCATAAACATCAGACCCGTGAAGTTTATCAGCATCAGATGTAACATTGTTAAATGGACTAACAGTAGCTGTAATAAGATGTTCCACTGTGTTAGAGCCATTGTCATAAGGAGGTGAATCGGGTACCAGTGTTCTTTCTAAACTGTCAGCTGCATTTGCTCTTGGATAGATGCCAGCAGAAGTACTGGATGCAGTGTTGGAGCCATTAGATAGTTTTCCAAATGCAACTAGTGTCTTAATTAAAAGTTCCATTAGTAATTAGCTAAATGCCACAAAATCATCCGGTATGGGGTGCAAAGATAGATTTAAGTTTTCGTCTTCGTTTGAAATATCTTTGTTTAAAGAACTGATGGGAAACATGTTTAAACACTGAAATGCTAGAAATCTGAAACACTATACAAAAACATGCCAGTGACAGAACAGCAGCAAAAACTACAATCCCCCAAAAAAGTTAATTTGTACCAAGAATTTCATCAGACAAATGTAACCTAAGAATTCATCATGATCCCATGCTAACAAAATGCTGATCATAAGTCAAAATTGATTATTATAAATTTTTAAAAAGAAAATTGGTTTACATAAATCTGTTACTGCAATAGAATTGCATCTTTTAAAAAAACATTTTATGTTGATACTCATTCAGACCGGGAAATATATCTGCATCTAGCATCTTGAGTATCACTCTCCTACACCTTATTCTCTACATACCAGTAGTAAGTTATGAAATGCCAAGGTAGTTTTAAAAAAAAAAAAAAATCCTAATCCTTGTCCATCCCCTCCATACTAGGAGCAAGGCCCAACATATAAACCAAGGACTGCAGTACCAGTTAGTAATAACTCAAGCAGAAGTCACCAGGAAACTGCATATGTTGGTGACTGAGGACTCCTTAGTTAGACACACTGATGCCACACTCTCGTCTGAGCAAAACCAGGGTGACGGAGTTGTTTCCCATGAGCCAAGATTAATAATGTTACAAGAGCCCTGATGAG
Organism: Protopterus annectens; assembly: GCF_019279795.1. NCBI lineage: Eukaryota > Metazoa > Chordata > Ceratodontiformes > Protopteridae > Protopterus > Protopterus annectens. Next base: position 725,500,634 of record NC_056748.1, read on the forward strand.
GGCCATTCAGCCAGGCAAATGTGATTATGAAGTGGTGGTGGAGGTAGCTTATGTTGGGGTAAACAGCCTAGTGAGCAAAACCTTGAGCGAAATGCCAAGAGACATGACAGAGCTCTCCATGCAAGTCACAAATGCTGTAAAGACCTAGTATCAAGTGTAATCTTTCCAGAAAGATAAAGAAAATATGATTGATTTCAACAACTGGTTAAATACCTGGTGCCTTTTAAAGGGGTTCAAGGATATGTCAGCATGGGATAAAATGCATGGCAGCCATAGTTTTCACCAAGCGTGGTTTGCACCTCTCATTTCAACGCTTTGTCATACTTGTAAAAGTTTTTGCTTCCCCACTGTGTTTTTTTCTGGTGGGAGTCCAGTTAATGTATTTATATGGTTTTACACACACACACACACACAGTTCCGAGGTGCGGGCCTTATTCTAAAAGGATGTTTCCTTCTTTTGCCTGTTTGAATCTAGACATGGAAAGTCTGAATGTTGTCTTGCCTGCTTCTAAGTGAATAGTTCTAATCTGTGATAGTTTCCTTTTTAAGTGATGGACTTTACCATGGTTGCAAATGAAATGCACAAGATGAAGGAACTACAAATTGACCAGTATGTAGTTAGGTGGACATCCAGCTAACTCACAAGATGGGTTGCAAACTGGCTGAGTGACAGAACCCACAGGGTCAGAGTTGCTGGCGCCATGTCAGACTCAAAGCCTGTCACAAGTGGTGTACCACAGGGCTCAGTCCTGGGCCCACTCTTGTTTGGCATCTACTTTTCCGAAGTACAAGCAAACACAGGAGGGTTATGGCTGACAAAGTTTGCAGATGACTGCAAACTGGGCGCCATAGTAGAAAACACATCTGACACAGATATCCTTCAGAAGGGTCTCACAGAAACGGATAACTGGTGCCAGAGCCATGGCCTAAAGTTAAATGCCAAAAAATGCATAGTCATACCCTTCGGGAAAAACAAGGTTACCCCTAGCTACCAAATAGGTGGCAATCCACTGAGCACAGAAGAAGTTATCAGGGACCTGGGGACCCAGGTTGATAGTAGTCTGTCATTCGACACCCATGTAGCTAAAGTAGTTAGGAAGACCTTCTACATTGCCCACCTTATCATGAAGGGATTCTCATCTAGATCAAGGGAGGTCATAGTCTCCCTATACTCATCACTCATCAGACCAATGATTGAGTACAATGCCCCATTCGGAATGTATGTGACCTGACACTTGCAGCAGCTGGAGAGGCCACAAAAGTTCCTCACCAAAAGGATAAAGGGTCTCAAACATCTGTCCTATGCTGCCCGACTGAAAGAACTCCAGCTCTATTCAGTCGCCACCGCTTGCCCAGAGGTGACCTTTGCCTAACATACAAGGCCATGTCAAACCCAGATTTGATGAATATGCTTCACCTCAAAAAATCTAGATCCGTCAGAGGCACAAGGGCGGGAGACTTAAACCTCGACACGGCTATTAATAGGACGTGCTGGAGGGATAGATTCATCACCCAAAGACTCCCTATGCTGTGGAATAAAATCCCGGTATATGTGAGGCAGAGCACCTCGCTGGCCTTGTTCAAGAGAAATCTTGACCAATGGATGGGAGATCGCAGATATACCCCAGGGATTACCTCAGTGTCACTGCTCGACAGAGGCACAGCAAAATAATGGGTATAGTTCCCCATACTAAAGGGGTGGCGTAAGCCACAAAACTATGGGCTAGGCTTGTAAATGCCCTCGGGCAGATAGCCTAGTATGAACCTATGAACCTATGGACTCCAACAGTAAGAGTGAAGGTATGTGTCCTCAACATGTGACTAGTGGAGTTAAGGGATCTGTGCTGGGACATCTGCCTTTTGGAGTCTACTTCAGATCTCTATATGTCAAATGAGGATTTCTCATTAACAAAGAATGTGGATGATGATAAGCTGGTAGTTAAGTTCCCTCTTGACATCCAGGCACTCTGGCAGTAGCTTAGACTTTCCAAAAGCTGGTATACAAACAATGGACTAAAACGCAATGCAAAAGCATACAACCTTGTTGCAATTGGTAAGCAACTACTAGCTCCAGCTTTTAGTATAGAAAGCAAACTACAAAATACTCAGGTGGACAACTCCCTCACTTTTGACCATCATGTTGCAGTGGTAGTTAGGAAATCCTTTAGCTTGCATAGCTTTTGGCAAAATGTATTTCTCTCTTGATCAGTAGTAGTCCTTGCCTACTTGCACTCTGCACTGATTAAACCGTTCAGTGAGTAACCCCCCCCCATCATTTTGTCATGTACCTCGCTAAGTTTAATAAGCAATTGGTAAAACCCCAAAAGCTTTTAGCTTAAACAAATGCACTTAAAAGCCTTGAGCTACCAAGGGAGAGAGACTGGAAACGGCATATCACTATTATTCAGTATCATATATAACTCCGTAGGGTTAATGTGTGGCTTGCTTATAAGGCCATAAGGGATCCTGTTCAAGAACCCTTATACCACCAAAAAAAGCAAACCGTCTTAACAACTGAGCAAGAGATGACAATCTACTCCCAACAAATTGTTTATTTATTTTACATTTGTTTACCGGGATAGTACGACTGGATATATGTCCATTTTCAACAGAGGCCCGGGGAGAAAAGCTCCAATAGACAATATTACAAAGATTACACAAGTTAGATGCATAGAAAATATAAGACAAAGAGTTATATGTAATGGTTTAGTAATGTTCCCAAAATGGACTCTCAATTTGCATGGTCAGACACATTAAAGTAAAAATCATCACACTGCTACAGAACGTAATTGAGTTAAGATATTATTAAGCTATGATTTAATTTTATAGCTTGGGGGTTGGTACATGGACAAAGCCAGTTCACTTTGAAATGTTGTTTAAGGCTTTTTTTGAAGAGACTTGTGTAGGATTGAAGGGTTGTATAGTTAGGCAGAGAATTTCAGGTTTTGCCAACAAAGTTGGCAAACAGGGATTCACCAGCTGAGTTGTTAGCTTTGTAGGTTTGGACCAGTAGTTTATTGGCAGATCGTAGTGACCTTAAGTTGTTGTATGGCTTTATAATATCTGAGTGAATGGGTAACCTCAGGGTGGTAAAGAATTTGTGGGCTATTAAGAGTTTATTTAATTGAATTAAGCTGGGAAGTTCTAGCCACACTAGTTTCAGGTTCTGGCAGTGATGGGTTCTATAGGTGGAGCCAGTGGTGAATCAGTCAATATGGTTGTAACTATGGGAGAGATTACTCAGTTCAGATTTATTAAGGTTTGAGAGTGCAGAAGAGGCATAAATAAGAGTAGAGAGTAGGTGCGACCGGACGATTGCAGTTCTACCCAGTGGGGTTAAAAATGACTTGTTTCTATACAGAGATCCAAGCTTCTTATTCATGGTCTGTATCGTTTTGTTAACCTGTAGTTCAAATTTAAGATTATCTATAATAACCCCTAGAAGCTTAGTATGGGTATCTGGGGGGATAGTGCTACCATTGCTGGATGTAACAGTGAATGAAAATGGGATGGATCTACTAGTGGGGGTGAAGAGCAGAAGTTTAGATGTTCTTCGTGTTTCACTGATGTCCTTCAAGGATGCATCTGCAGTCATCACATAAGGGTTGTCCTGCCTCAGGCAGCCCTTCGGTCGGCCGGATTCCAAAGTCTGGGTCCGGTGTCGGCTGATGTCGCACTTTCCCCATCAGAGCGCCTGGGGTATAAAAACGTCAGCCGACACCATCTTCCACAGTCTTTCTTGCCGCGTGGTGCCCGAAGCAGAAGCAGTTCGCAAGTGCCGGTCGGCCAGCTCCTGTATTTCAGCTACCGAAGACTTCAAAAGCTAAGTACCCCGTTGGGGACTCTTTCTTGCCTCAGCCGATGTCAGATAAAGTTAATAATTGCTTAACTTGTGGGAAACAAATACCTCATAAGGATTTCCACTCTTACTGCCTCCCCTGCCTAGGCCCAGACCACGACGTCTCGGCCTGTTCAGCCTGTGCTTCCTTCAACCGATGCACTCTTAGATGTCGGGCGGAGTTTGCAGAGGAATTTTTTGGGGCTAGTTTTTCTTACAATATGCCGTCGGAGACTCCTACTTCACATTTAACAAAGAAATGGAAGGACAAGGACCGACATGCGGGCCGCGGTTTCGGCTGAAACCACGGCCAGGCCTACCGCGAGTGTCTCGGTCTCGGCTGAAACAGAGTCCTTGGTACTTCCGACCCCCGAAATTGCTCAACCGACAACCTCGGCCCCGGAGGCCCCTGCTGAGTCGGTTATTGAATTTCCTTTAGAAACTGGTGTCTTGGAAACTTCCGACACCATTCCTCTAGACAAAACTACACCAGCACGTGATGCAGTTAGGCCTCCTGCATCCATGTCCATATAGGCATTCACCAGGGCTAAAGCTGCTAAACATACAAAAGCTATGCCTCCCAGGGTTATTCCTCAGGGACCCTCTACAAGTTCACAGATTCTAACTTTAGCAGAGGACCTTATTTCCTTAATTAGGGGCTCTCAACCCCATCCGGAAAGGGGCTCTCAACCCCCTCTAGACAAAAGGCCCAGGGTTGAGCCCTCTGATCCCCACTCCTCAGAGGAAGCCTCTGATGGCTCTCCTCTCTCGGACTACCAGGAGGAGGCTTTTTCGGCTTACGAGGATTCTGATGCAGAGGAATCAATCCCCTCGGCCTCCCCTCCTGAAGAACTATCCTCCGGGGAGACCCTTCACACTGAGAGAGCATTTCAAATGGCAGGGCCAGGAATTCTCTGATTCCAGGAAAAGATCAAGAACTTTTCTGCATTTACCTCAGCATAGACCTTTGGCTATTCCTCCTGTTTTGAATGTCATTAATGTGTACTCTGAGTCTAGCATAACCCCTGACACTCTTCCTCCGGCCCCTGTCAAACCCGATAGGTACTACAGGGTCCCGGACTCGCATCTTTTTCTTTACAAGGCCCACTCTGCTGATCCAGAAACTATTTCCCAGGGCCCTAAAGGGGTTGCAGCTGCCACTACTAAAAATCCACTCCCCTCTGAAAGGGAGTCCAGGGCTTTAGAGAGATGGGGTAAAAAAGTGTATACTTCTGCTACTCTTTCTTTGAGGGCATTAAATTGTCAATTTCATATGATACAGTACCAAGAGTATTTGTTGGATGAATTGCATAAGAAACTGTCTTCACCTGAACCCCTAGATCGCAAATCACTTCAGGATCTGGTACATAACTCCCAGCAGGTTAGCAACCATTTCTTAGTGTGGTTATGATGCATTGGAAGCTTCATGTAGGTCAGCTATGACAGGTGCAGTCATACGTAGGCATGCTTGGCTGAAGGAACAATCTCTGCCAGACCATGTTAAAGCTAAGCTTCTGGATGCTCCACTGGAAAAGCAAAAGTTATTTGGCTCCACTGCTCAGGAGGTCTTAAAGAAATTTGAGGAAAAGGCAAAATCTGTACAAACAGTCAAAGATTTTCTACAAGTCCAACCACCAAGATTCAGCAGAAATTGGCCTACCAAGAATTGGTCCTTTCTGGACACAGAAAGATTTCAGAGAGGCAAGAACAGGCGTGCCAGAGGTAGAGGGCAAGCTAGAGGCTCCTACAGAGGACGTCAATGGCAGCCTCCCAACCAGAGAGGTAGTGCAGGACCTACAACTGCTGCACAAGGACAGACTCAATGACTTTGCTTTGACTCAGCCAACCAGGGCTCGATTAGTAGCACCTTTGGGCGGAAAGCTTTCTTTTTTCTCAGAAAATTGGCACAGTATTACAAGAGACAAATGGACACTGCAAATAATAGACAAAGGATACAGGTTCCATTTTCACACATTGCCAAAAAGAAAAGGCATGCCAGACCTGCCACCAAATCAAAGGGCAGAGGCTTTGAAACAAATCTCCAACTTAATGCAAATGAAAGCTATAGAAAAGGTTCCTCTTGCAGAACAAGGCCAAGGATTTTATTCCAGACTATTCCTTGTTCCAAGAAAAGAAAATCAATGGAGGCCTATTCTCGACTTGTCCGCACTGAATACTTATCTCATTGTGCCAAAATTCAAAATGCTGACTCTACAGCAACTCCTTCCCATGCTGGGCAAGGGGTCTTGGCTGGTGACTCTAGACCTCAAGGAGGCATACCTGCATGTCCCTATCAGACAAAGTTGCAGAAGACACCTCAGATTTCTTGCATGTTCAGAGCATTATCAATTCTCAGCATTGCCCTTTGGCTTATCTACTGCGCCCAGAGTATTCACGAAATGCCTGGCATCAGTAATTGCACACTGCAAACTTCAGGGGATTCAAATATACCCATATCTGGATGACTGCCTTATACAAGAAGACAGCCAAAAAACTTTGGTAAAGGACTTGAATTATGCCATCCACCTACTGCAGGCCTTGGGATATACAGTCGACATTCACAAATCAAGACTTGTTCCATCCCAAAGAATAACTTTTCTGGGTGTGGATCTAGACACAACCACCCAAATGGCTTTTCTCACAGAAGAAAAACAAATACAACTACCGGATTACTTCAAGAATCTGCCAAGACAAACTCAGCTGACTGCAAGGAAAATCCTGCAGGCCCTGGGTTACATGGCATCTTGCATTCTTCTGATTCCACAAGCAAGGCTGCATATGAGGAAACTACAATGGTACCTAAGGAGTTTATGGACTCAGCACAGTAACAGCTTAGAAACTTTGATCCCACTCATTTCATGCCTCCAAAAGGAATTTCTGTGGTGGGTTCAAGCAAGCCAGTCAAACAGGGGTCTGCCCTTCAGCAAGCCAATAGCCAGCCAAACCATTACAACGGACGCTTCAGACCACGGTTGGGGAGCACACATGGAGGGCAGATGTATTCAAGGACTATGGTCACAAAAGGAGCTACGCATGCACATAAACCAAAAGGAAATGCTGGCAGTGATACATGCAATCGAGGCCTTCAAACTCTTTCTGTATCAAGGCCACCTGCTAATAAGGACAGACAACACCACAGTTATGTGCTACATAAACAAGCAAGGAGGCACCCGTTCCTACCCTCTTTGCAGACTGGCAATGAACCTATGGGAACTTTCCTTGAAACTCAATATAGAGCTGCAATCCCAGTTTGTGCCAGGAAAAGACAATATACTGGCGGACAGCTTAAGCAGAAATATCATGGATGCACACGAATGGATGCTGCACCCAGACATCTTCCTACAGATAACACAATCATGGGGAAGGCCAGACATAGATCTTTTTGCCTCCCCCCACAATCATCAGCTGAAGAAATTCTGCTCAAGGACGTACCACCCACAAGCATGGAAAGTGGACGCCCTATCTTTCAGCTGGAGAACTCTAACAGTGTATGCATTTCCACCTCTTCCATTAATGACCAAGGTCTTTCTGAAGATCAGGACAGAGCAGCCAAAAGTGATTCTGATAGCTCCGGACTGGCCAAGACAGCACTGGTACCCACTGTTAAAGAGCATGTCACGCACGAAACCATGGCCTCTTCCTCAATGGCCACTTCTCCTGACACAGCACAATTACAAAACTCTGCATTCCAACCTGAAAACCTTGCAACTAACAGCCTGGAAAATACCTTGACTCCTCCTCAGGATAAGCTATTCAAGAAAGTGAAGGATATCATCATGGATGCTCGCCGGCCTTCCACAAGAAAGGCATATTCAGCAAAATGGAAAATATTTCACACTTGGAGCACCACAAAGGGCCTAGATGCGACAGTGATGAACATGGCACATATCCTGGAATACTTGGCAGAAATGCTCCACAATGGCCTGTCTTACTCTTCCATTAAAATTCATGCTTCAGCAATTTCAGCAGAGTACAATACTGATCCACCTGTCTTTTCTCATCCTCTCCTAAGACAATTTCTAAGAGGAATTAAAAACATCAATCCTCCAAGGAAACCTCCAGTGCCTACTTGGGACCTTAACTTCGTGTTGGAAAAACTAACTCTGCCTCCCTTTGAACCAGCAGCATCTGCAGAATTACAGTTCCTGTCTTGGAAGACCGCCTTCCTTCTGGCCATAACCTCAGCAAGAAGAGTATCTGAGTTGCAGGCCCTCATGGCAGTACAGCCATTTCTTATTTTTCATCAGGACAGAGTCTCATTGAGAACCAATCCTTGATTTATGCCAAAGGTGGTATCCAGGGTCTCATTAAACCAAGCTATTCACCTGCCTACCTTCTTTCTAAATCCACAAAACAAAGGGGAGAAACTTCTGCACACCCTGGACATACACAGACAGTTGCGCTACTACTTGGACAGAACTAAAAGCTACAGAAAAACTGACCAGCTGTTGGTAGCATATGCTGCTGGTTCACAAGGAAAAACAATTTCCAAACAGACAATTTCAAAATGGATAGGGAATTGCATTTGTTTTTGTTATTCCTTTCATGGAAAAACTGTGCCAGCTAACATTAGATCTCATTCCACCAGAGCCACAGCCACCTCCACAGCCTTCTTAAGAGGGGTGGCTACCAAGGACATTTTAGAAGCTGCTACATGGAGCTCCGTGTATACATTTTCCAAGCATTACAATTTACCTTTATATTCCAGATCCAGAGCAGGCTTTGCTACGGCAGTCCTGCAGGGCATTTTAGCTACACCATCCTTTACATAGATCCTCCACCCCCAGATTGGCTATGGTATCCTACCCTTATGTGATGACTGCAGATGCATCATTGAAGGACATAGTACAGTTTTGTACCTACCATAAATGTAGATGTCCGATAGGTATGCATCTGCAGTTAGGTTTACCCTCCCATATATTTATATATATATATATATATATATATATATATATATATATATATATATTTCTGTGCATGTTTGGAATTTATTGCATGTCTCCAAATTTAGCCTTCCTTTGAGGGCACCTGGCATCTGGGGCAAGAAACACTGAGGAAGATGGCGTTGGCTGACGCTTTTATACCCCAGGCGCTCTGACGTCGGGGAAAGGGTGACATCAGCCGACGCCGGACCCAGACTTTGGAATCCGGCCGACTGAAGGGCTGCCTGAGGCAGGACAACCCTGATGTAATGACTGCAGATGCATACCTATCTGACATCTACATTTATGGTAGGTACAAAACTGTACTTTGCAGTCGTTACATTTGGGTTATCTTGCTTGTAGGTAGCCCTCAGCCGGCCTGAATATCAAAGTCTTGGATCCCTGCGTCGGATGCTGTCCATTCTTCCATGACATCAGGTAGTCTGGTATAAAACATGCAGCCAATGCCATTACATTATTCTTTCTTGCTGCGCGGTGCCCGAAGCAGAAGCAGTTCGCAAGTGCCGGTCGGCCGACTCCTGAAATTTTCGTTTTCTAGTTTCAGAACCAAAGTCTTAAAAAAAAGCTAAGTACCCCGCTGGGGATCCTTTTTCTTGCTCTAAATGAATGTCAGTAAAAGTTAACAATTGTATTGCCTGTGGAAAGCAAATACCTCATAAAGATTTTCATTCGTACTGCATTCTTTGCTTAGGCCCAGACCACGACGTCCCTTGCTATCGTTTTTTTGCCTTATTCAACCTCCAAACTATTATTCGTCTGTTTATTTTTGCTGCAAATTATTTTGGTACTCTGTTTAACTATCCAGAAATGGCTTTGGTAAGCCATTCGACTACCGATATTCCGAAAAAAATTAGAGAGAGACCGCATAGGTCCACAACTGCCGATGACACTTCCGTTAAGTCAGTCGCCAGTTAGCTGGTACTCAGTGAGGCACTTTCGCAGCCCCTGATACCCGCTACTTCAGATTCGCAGGCCTCTACTGAGACCCATTTGGAGTCCGGCATGCCGCGAGATGCTTCTTCGACCATGGAACCTGTGAATGTCTCTACCTTGGATGGGTCCGGAGCCGCTGTGCAGGCACCGGCTTCTGAGGGTGTATTAAGGCCTACTGACTTGCATATCAAACAGACGCCATCTTCTTCAAGGCCTAAAACTCAGCCCATGCCTAGAAAACCGACGTCCAAACCACATGGCCAGGCCCATATGCCTAAAAAAACAAATAAGAATGGCTGAAGACCTTATTACTTTAATTAGGGGAAGCCAGCCTTCGCCCTCTAAGAGACCTAGAACTAATTTTCCTTCTGATTCTTCTGATCAGGATTCTGAAATTTCTGTTTCTTCAGATTACCAGGATTTGCCCTCATCTACCTATGAGGATTCTGATGCAGAGGACTCCATTTCCCCTGCTTCCCCTCCAGAAGATTTTTCGTTTGAAACTTTGCACACTCTTAGGGAGCATTTCCGCTGGGAAAGCCTTCCTTCTAGCCATCACTTCAGCAAGAAGAGTGTCTGAATTACAAGCTTTCATGGCAGTGGAGCCCTTCATCTTCCATGCAGACAGGGTGTCCCTCAGGACTAATCCCTCCTTTATGCCCAAGGTGGTGTCTAGTGTAGCCCTTAATGAGTCCATTCGTTTGCCTACTTTTTTCCCTAATCCACAGAACAAAGGAGAATAAATACTGCACTCTTTGGATGTGCACAGACAACTTAGATTTTATTTGGACATGACTAAGCCTCTCAAAATCTGAACAGCTGCTAGTTGGCTTTGCTGCAGGTGCAGAGGGGAAGGCCATTTCAAAGCAAACCATTTTAAGTGGATAGGCCATTGCATTCATTTCTGCTATAAGCAGCATGGAAAACCTACCTCACAGGGGATAAGATCACATTCCACCAGGGCTGCATCTACCTCTACAGCCTTTCTCAGAGGTATCCCTATCAGGGACATCCTAGAAGCTGCTACCTGGAGCTCTATACATACCTTCACCAAGCATTACCACATGCCTATTTTTCTAAATCCAGAGCTGGTTTTGCCACTGCAGTCTTGGAGGCTTAAAAGCTGGTACTAATACTCTCTATCTTCCTCCTCCCTTCCTTAGCTTTGGGAATCAACCCAAATGTAACGACTGCACCAGTGAAACGCGAAGAACATAGTACAGTTGTGTACATTTACCACAAATGTAGATGTTCGAGTGTATTCACTGTTGCAGTCCTGGTTACCCTCCCTCCAGCCCCTTGACTTCTCTTGGCTATACCTTTCTTCTTGTTTACTGTATTACACCTTTCTGGTGTAGTTGCTTTCTATTGGAGGTGTAACCTAACATATAATTGCTTCCCATTATGGGGGCACCTGACATCTGGGGCAAGGAAAAGTGATGTAATGGCGTCGGCTGCATGTTTTACACCCCTGACGACCTGATGTCATGGAAGAAGAGACAGCATCCGACGCGAAGAAGAGACAGCATCCGACGCAGGGATCCAAGACTTTGGTATTTAGGTCAGCTGAGGGCTACCTGCAGGCAGATAACCCAAATGTAATGACTGCAGCAGTGAATACACTCTAACATCGACATTTATGGTAAGTGTACACAACTGTGCTTTTTATTGGGGTTCAGCAGTAGACTTTGGTTGAGAGCCAGTTTAGTGTTGAATGTGTTTTGGGTCAGGATTTGCAGGTTGGATGGGGAGGTGGCTGAGCAGATGAGTGGTATCATCTGCATATTGAATGCATGTAGCTTTAGGGATAGCTGTGGGAAGGTTGTTGATGAAAATAAAGAAGAGTAGTGGTCCTAGTATGGAGCCTTGAGGGGCATCAAGAGTTAGAGATAGCTGGCTGGACAATTTGCTCTGCCATAATGCAGCTTGTTGTCTGTCAGTTAGGTAGGACTGGAACCACTGGATTGTGTGCTTTTTCAGAAAAATTGACTTTAGAGAGAGAATGAGGAATTCATGGTTGACCATATCAAATAAGTAATCAAGGTGGAAGAATAGATTTGGTCATTCAGCTCCTATCTTGTTGATGGAACAAACTGGTTTTGACTTTAGCTGTGTGACACACTGTCAGCCTTTAAAAAGGAGTGGACATCTGGATGGGTATTCATAAAGTCACTTTGGTGCAAGTGATCTGGCCTTCCCTTGTAAAGGGAGGCAGTGCTTAAGGATTGGCACTGTAAGGTGTAAAAAAAATTAAATATACACACACACACACACACACACACAGATATATATATATATATATATATATATATATATATATATATATATATATATATATATATAAAATATGTATGGGTCCCCTTCAAAACATCTAATTTCATAACATTGAGACCAGAACATCTAAAAGCCATAACATTCAATTTCATAACGTCTAACAGTACAAATCGCATGAAAGTAACATCCCCTCCACATATAATGACATTAAATTTCATAGCATCTAACAGTACAAATCACATGAAAATAACGTCCCCTCCACGTACGATGACATATAATGACACCAAGCTACGAAACACACTTTTTACTATGTTTCTGCAGGGGGGCTTGATACAGTGGGGTTAGGAAATTAACTTTTTTTCACTGTAGTGCGATCTTGGAGTTGGTAAATTTAATTTATGGGGGGGGGGTGCAGAAATGTAGTAAAAAGTGTGTTTGGTAGTTTAGTGTCGTTATATGTGGAGGGGATGTTATTTTCTTGTGATTTGTAGTGTTGGATGTTAGGAAATTCAATGTTATGGGTTTTAGATGTTCTGGTTTCAATATTATGAAATTAGATATGGGTTTTAGATGTTTCAAAGTAGACCCATATATATATATGTACACATGCACACACACGCGCACACACACGTGTGTACACATGCACACACACACACACGTGTGTACACATACACACACATGTGTGTGCACGCACACGCACACACACACGTGTGCACACGAGTGCGCACATGCACGTGTGTACACGCATGTGTACACATACACAAATCTTTCTTATTATAGCGGACTTGGAGATGTAGTTAGAGTAAACAGGGTGATTAGTCATGAAATGTACCGAAAACCTTCATACATATTTAAAAATGTTTGATCTAATCCAGTGATCTACACATTCTGATTTTATTATAGGTTTATTAGCATACTTTTTATAAGATGAGTATGCTGTTAAATGTTTTGTGTTGTAACGTATTTGGGTATCACCTTGTTAAAAATACTTGCTTGTTTTCTTTGTGAACCTTTGACGCATCACCCAGTGGTCTTGTAGGAAGCATAAACATAATACGAGTCCAACACCCCAGATTTCAAGGATGGTTTGGGTTTTGATTCCCTGCCTCCATCCCCCAGATGAGTGGGATGACCTTTGAACACCATCACCCCTCCCCAAAGAATGCTGCAAGATTGGCCTTCTGGACTCCTCCATACTTCTTCTGGATGGTTTCTCTTGAAGGCAAAATGTGTAGTAGTTAAAAATACGGGAAACCCTGGTGTTATGCCACCTATCCTGAGAAGGGCAGATAAGATCCTTCCACAGGTCAGTACCCCCCCCCCCCTGTAAAAAGAAAGTGCATGAAGAAAGGACATGTTAAACCTCCTTCAGGAAATAAAGCCATACAAGAAAGTCTCCAAGACAGGGACATTTAAGCTTATTACTCATCTTTTTTTTTTTTTTTCCTGCCAAAAAGACTTCAGGCTTTTAGTTTGTTTTGCAACCTAAAAACAAATCCCTAAATACTTATTTTTGAATGGTTACAGTACCCCATTTTCTCTGTTAGGAAGGGGAAGCAGAGACTGGGTGTGCTCTTTGGATCTCTAAAAACACTTACTTTCACATGGATTGCCATGGAGTCTTTGAAGTGCCTGCACTCCTGGGTAGGAGATGGACGTTTTCAGTTTGACACATTTATTCTCACTTCAGCCCCCAGATTATGCACCAAATGCTTCTCCATTATTGCAGTGAACCAGGGGATGTAGGGCATAAGGGTGTTCCCTTACCTGGCCAGCTGTCTCTTAGAGGTTGAAACAGAGAACTGTTCTCTACAGGAATTTCTTCTTAGCGTGCTCCGGTCTTTGGGAATTACAGTAAATAGTGCAAAGTAGGAGGAGATTCCCTTTAAAATATTCACATTCACTGGATATACACTGAGTATGCTTTCCTGCAGAGTAGGTCCCCCTTCAAATGGGATACTTCCCTTCCAGATACCAGCGTTTTAAATGTGTTTAGTTTGACAGTTGCAGCTTGTGGTTAGATGACGTGCATGACCTCAGTCCAGATTGCAGGTGAGAGTTCTTTAGTGGACCTTGAAAGTTGAATGGTCACAGTTAATGGATCCTGTGACACCGCTATTAACTCTTGAGGGGTCACAAGATGGATTTGAAATAGTAGGTTCACATACCAGTACTTAACTGTGAGCAATCCATTCCATGTCCACACTTGTGTAGTAGCTGTTACCATGGTTGTCTGTGCTTTTGGGTGAGAGACATTGTAAATGGCAGAATGTTTAAGGTGTTTGGTTACTTACAGAGGCCAGTCTGCACATATGTAATCTGAAGATAAGGGTAGTTCTTGCATGGTAGGTATTTGGTACTCCTTCCCTCAAAATGTTTTATTGCCATCCACACCAACAATATGGCACTAGTTTGGTATATACACAAGTTGAGGAGATCTCATTCCTACCTCCTCTGTCAAGAAGCAGAAGGTATGGTATAAGACACTGTCAGGAAAATGCTTTCCGATTCCCAGTCGCAGTACTGTCAAAGGCAAAACTCTACTGGATAAGGCTGTAATGCTGTTTGCTTATGACTTAAAATTGGTTCATTGGTCCATTTGTAATGCAGAAGCTCTTCTGTTACTGGAGGAAGCCTTGCTGATACCGGTTTGCACTCTCAATCAGTGCAAACTGCAGTAACATGCCCCTAATCCTTCCCCCAGGTGAAAGTCCCCAGAACATGGTCATCACGAAATGTCAGGTGTCTTTTGTTCCAAAATTAATTCCGAAAGTGAAGTGGAGCAAGGTCAAGGTCATTCTCCTAGCCTCATTTGGCCTCTGTAGATGTAGATTCCTCTTCTTGGGCCTCAGTTTCTGGAGAAGCCTCTGTATTTCAGACTCTTTGGCACACTTCTGAACTATGTCCGTTAAACCTCACCTTGTCCTCCACTGCCTGTGTATAAATGCATGGTTTCTCCCATTCTGATAGTGGCTAGGGACTGTTCATATAGAAAATATACAAAAGCAAGGGGGATTCATTTTTCTATATGGGCTACTTCAAAATGTTTGGATCACTTTACAGCTCTCCACATTGCTAGTGTACATTTCTCAGATTTTTGAAAACCGGATTAAGCAACTCCTCTGTCAAGGTGCACTTTGCAGTCATTTCCAACTTTCATCTGGATTCTAGCTTTTTGTCATTCACAGCATCTTTAAAGCATTTTAGTCTTTTTCAGATGTATGTTCCTTGTCTGGCCTCCTTTCAAGGATCATATCTTTCCTTATGATTGATGGTTTGTTTTAGAGAAGTTGACACTTCTTCCCTTTGAAACTGCTGCTGTGGCAGAATTGAAGTATGTATTGTGGAAAATGTTAATGTTGCTGAAAAGGAACTCACTTTAGTCAAAAGTTCGACTGCAACTAATTTTGAACATTTTCAGAGTTCTCATATAAACACCTTACCTCAAAAAGGATCTGCCCATGCACCTTACCTCACCCAAAAACACCAAGTTGTCCCTCTCTAACTGTATTTTGACAATCCACCTTTAATGTGCGACACAAAAATCTGTTTATATTGTTGCTGTCTTCCTATAACCAATTTCTTTCTTTTTCTGGTCTCGTTGATTTCTTCCCCCTATCTCATGACCAGTTTGCACATCTGCTTGCTTTCCATGTTCTATTTCCATCTCTATTTTCCGTTCTCCCCACTTAATACTGATCTACACCCTGCTGTCACCTCTCCCTTACCTTTCCAACTATTACACTGCTCTCTACTTCCGTACTCTTTACTCAGCCTATTTCCACACTATTTCATTTATGGATAATAATGTCTAAAATCCATTTTAATGACCAATTCTGGTTTTCATTATTCCACAACTTTTTTTTCTTAATTTAACAGTGAATATTTTAATTATACTAAACCCAGCTGTGACCTACTGAATTTGTACCTTTTGTGTGTGTTTATATACAAATCTCATTCCTTAATTCTTTATAATTCTTAATTGCTGTATTAAGCTTTTACTTTTTTATTTCTAATTCTGTACTGCACATGCCATTTATTACTGGCACTGTTCTGTTAAAGGAGCTTTTCTCCCCATACTTTTGCTGAGAAGGACCTGATCAGCAAAAACTGACTATCGTAGTCTGCAATTGCTTGTAAAATACCACAGAAACCGGAATTTGTCAGGCATCTACTGCTATAGTGTGTACTTCACCTTGCTGCATTTTGCAAAATGATGGGATCTCGTAGTTAGTGGTGGAGCTGCAGCTTTCTAATACTTGTTTCAATTCACAGCTCTTGGTCTTGTGGTTTTGAATTTATTTTTTTTTTGTAGTGTATTTCTTAACAGTAAGGAACACTAGTGGCCCCGTGGTGATGAATGATCAAGTCATAACTGTGCCCAGTTAGCTGCAGGGGTGCTTAAAGGGGCCATGGGGGGTTGGAGTTAAAGGTCAGCATTGTCTCTTCCATCCTTGGGAGAGGAAGCACTGTAGACTCGCTGCAAAAAGAGTCGTCAAATTGGTGAACCCTGTGGCTACACTTACATGGAAGCTTGCATCATCTGAAGGCAGCGATTGAGAAACTAGTTAAGCTTCTGTAGGGCCACAGGATTTAGGGCCATCTCCCTGGTATCGGTATCACACTGCACCTGCTTCCTCCATCTCACCAGCACAGGTTGAGCCCTGTGACGGCTACAGCAGGTCCGGTAGACCTGCTGAATGAGGAGAGGATTTTGTAGCAGTTGGTTAGCTTTAGGGAGGAAAACAAATCAAAACAGAAGAAACTCTGCAAGGAACACTGGAAATTGTGTAGAATGTATCAAATGCATTTAATGTTTCTACAGGAGTGCGTGAGAGGTTTATACAAATGGCGCAAACTTCAAATTTGCAGAAAGAAGGGAAACTTGCATTCCAAGCTTTGCAGGAGGTTTGCAGTTTTTAACATATGATGTATATTGTTTGACTAATTATGCTGTAATCTTTAGCACTTGAGAAACATAAGGATCTTTATAAAACACCACCACCGATAAGTGTTACCACAGAGTGCTAAAGGTTGTAGGATTCTGTATCACATTAGATGAGAAAAGACACCTAGCATAACTGTAGAATTCAGGTTTTATTAACTAGATGTTCTTAGTGTTTCACTGTTGCAGTCATTACAATTGGGTTATCCTGCTGGCAGGCTACCCTCAGTCGGCCTGAATTCCAAAGTCTAGGTCTGGCGTCTGTTGCTGTCGCCTCTTCCCTGACGTCAGTGCGCCAGGGGTATAAAAGATGCAGCCAACGCCATTTTCTTCAGTCTTTCTTGCCGTGCGGTGCCCAAAGCGAAAGCAGTTCGTAAGTGCCGGTCAGCCGACTCCTGAGATTTTCGTGTTCGAATTTCAGATCCAAAGTCTTCACTAAAAGCTAAGTACCCCATTGAGGAAACTTTTCTTGCTCCAGACCGATGTCAGAAAAAGTTAATAATTGTATTTCTTGTGGGAAGCAAATACCTCATAAAGACTTTCACTCTTACTGTATTCCTTGCCTAGGCCCTGACCACGACGTTGCTAGTTGTCGGTTTTGTGCTAGATTTAACCAACTCAAGTCAATTAAACGTTGGTACAATTTTGCATTTCACTATTTTGGCAGAAGATTTAACTATACAATGTCGTCTAATAGCCATCTGACTACCGGAATTCACAAGAAACTCAAAGAAAAGGACTGGCATCCGAGGTCCAAAACCGACGACGAGGCTTCTTCTAAGCCATTCGTCTGTTCTCAGTGAGGCACCTTTGCAGCCACTGACGACTGCTACTTTAGACTCGCAGGCCTCTACCGACATCCATGTGGAGTCGACCAGGCCACTGGAAGCTCAAGGTATTGGACCTTCGGAAACTATTCCCTCGGATGGGTCCAGAGCTGCTGAGCAGGCATCGCCTTCTGAGGGCATTTTCAGACCTACTCAGTTATATGTTACAATGACTTCAGCTTCAAAGGCAAAGACTGAGGCACCTATAAAGACAAAGAAACAAGTACAACAGTCTCGTGGGCAGGCCTCCATGCCTAAAAAACAGATGCTCAAAATGGCCGAAGACCTAATTACTTTGATCAGGGGTTCCCATCCCCCTCCTGATAAGAGGCCTAGGCAAGAGACAGAATATGAATCTTCAGATCAGGTTTCCATTTCATCTGATTCCTCTTCTGATCAGGAATACTCTTCCTCCCTATGGGGATTCTGATGCTGAAGAATCTATCCCTTCAGCCTCTCCTCCTGAGGATTATTGTTTTGGGGAAACTTTACATACCATGAGGGAGCATTTCCACTGGGAGAGCCAAGATTATTCAGAATATAAGAAAAGGCTCAGAGACTTCCTTTTACTACCACAGCACAGGCCCCTAGCTATTCCACCTGTGTTGGACATTGTAGATGATGTATTTTCAGAGTCCAGTCTGACTCCTTACCTCCAGCTCCTGTTAAGCTGGACAGGTACTACAGGGTTCCTGACTCTCATAAATTCCTTTTCAAAAACCCTGCTGCTGACCCAGAAACTATCTCTCAGGGTCTCAAAGGGGTCAAGGCTTCCACTGCAAAAAACCCTACTCCCTCTGACAGGGATTATAGGGCACTGGACAGATGGGGAAAAAAGATTTACACTTCTGCTACCTTGACTACAAGGGCTTTAAATTGTCAGTTTCATATGCTCAAATATCAGCAATATATGATGTCAATGCTTAAACAGAAAATGTTGATAAATTCTGAAAGTGCAGAAAACAAAGAAATGCAGGATTTCTTGCATGCAGCTGAACAAGTTGGAAAGCATACTTTGCAATGTGTTTTTGATTCTCTGGAGGCCTCCTGCAGGGCCGCAGTTACAGGTTCTGTCCTTAGGAGGCATGCTTGGTTAAAGGAACAAAATCTACCTGATCATGTTACAGCAAAATTATTAGATGCTCCATTACAGCATGATGCTTTGTCTGGTGTTAAAGCAGAAGCCGTGTTAAAGAAAATGGAGGACAAAGCTAAATCTATGCAAACAGTCAAGGATTTCTTACAGGTACAGCCACCAAGATTTAGCAGACACTGGCCTACAAAGAATGGGTCCTTTACCAGTGTCAGACATGCCACAAAGGGGCAGATACAGATGCCCTAGAGGCAGATCCCAGCCACAAGGTTCGTACAGGTCTAAACAATGGGGTGCTTCTACCTCCAAAACTGGAGAAGACAAATCACAGCCATACAGAAAACAGTCCTAATGACTTCCCCCTGCCTGTGCCAAGCACTTATCTTTTGGCAGCACCTTTAGGGGGAAAACTAGCACTTTTTTCTCAAAATTGGCACATAATAACCCAGGACAAATGGGTCTTAAACATAGTGTCACAAGGCTACAAGTTTCACTTCCATACCCTGACAAGGGCAAACAGTTGGCCAGACCTGCCAAAACATCAATGGGCAGAGGCACAAAAACAAGTCTCAGCCCTCATGGACATGAGGGCCATTCAACAAGTACCAGAGCAGGGACAATGATTCTATTCAAGACTGTTCTTGGTACCCAGAAAGGACAAAGCCTGGAGACCAATACTGGACCTATCTATTCTATACACATATCTGGATATTTCAAAATTCAAAATGTTGACTCTACAGCAACTTCTGCCCATGTTGGGCAAGAAGGCTTGGCTTGTGACTTTAGATCTAAAAGAGTCATACTTGCATGTCCCAATCAGACAAACATGCAGAAGATATCTCAGATTCAAAGCTGGCTCAATGCACTACCAATTCTCTGCACTGTCCTTTGGCTTATCTACTGCACCCAGGGTCTTCACAAAGTGCCTGGCACCAGTAATTTCATACTGCAGACAGAGGAATACAAATATATCCTTACTTGGACGACTGCCTCATTCAAGCAGAGAACAAGGACATTCTACTACAGCATCTGGCGTTTGTAAAGAGATTACTACCATGCCTAGGGTACAGTCAACGAACAGAAATAAAAACTAGTACCCTCTCAAGAGATAATATTCCTGGGTGCAAGCTTAAATTCAACTGCCCAGATGGCTTATCTAACGCCAGACAAACAAAGGCAACTGACTGCCTATTTCCAACTGTTGGCAACAAAGGCCCAGTTATCTGCAAGAAAAATTCTGCAGGCTTTGGGCTTCATGGCATCCTGCATTCTACTAATTCCATATGCAAGACTGCATGTGAGGAAACTTCAATGGTACCTAAAAAGTGTTTGGATTCAACATTGCCACAGCCTGGAAACAATAGTTGCTCTCATTCCCTGCCTGCAACAGGAGTTTCGATGGTGGGCGAAGGCCTGTCACCAGAACAAGGGACAGCCATTCACTCTACCCCCAGCCACACAGACTTTAACAACGGATGCATCGGATTATGCCTGGGGAGCCCACATGGCAGGAAGATGTATTCAAGGTGCATGGTCCGCAAACCAAATGCATCTACATATCAATCAAAAAGAGATGCTAGCTTTTCAAAATGCCCTGACAGCCTTCAGGGACCTACTTCATCCGTGACGACTACTGATGGACAGACGATACCACGGTCATGTGGTATATAAACAAGCAGGGAGGCACTCATTCTTACTCCCTTTGCAGACTAGCCATGGCTTTGTGGGACACAGCATTGACTTACCAAGTACATCTGCAGGCACAATTCCTGCCAGGAAAGATAAGTACTCTGACAGACTAACTAAGCAGAAACCTCATGGATCCCCATGAGTGGAAATTGGATCCACAGGTCTTAAGCATGGTAACAAGGAAATGGGGATGCCCGGACATAATCTGTTTGCCTCACCTCACAACTGCCAACTGAAGAGATTCTGCACAAGGACTTATCACAGACAAGCATGGAAAGTGGATGCCCTATCTTTCAGTTGGAAAAACTTAACAGTGTATGCCTTTCTTCCTCTGCCTCTCCTCCCCAAGGTACTCCTAAAGGTCAGACAGGAGAAGCCAAAAATGATACTGATTGCCCCAGACTGGCCACTCCAGTACTGGTATCCAGTCCTAAAGAACTTGTCTCAATGCCCAGCCTGGACCTTACCTCAAGTGCCTCATCTACTGTCCCAGCAAAACAATCAGATCCTGCACAACCAACTCAAGACCTTAAATCTGGCAGCATGGTGGATAATGTAGTCATACAAAACGCACCTCTCACTAAAGCGGTAATGGACGTAATTTTGGATGTCAGGAGGCCTAGTACTAGAAAATTCTATGCTGCAAAATGGAAGAGATTCTGTGCTTGGAACCAGGCACAAGGAATTGACATAGCTGTACCAAATGTTCCTCCGATTTTGCAGTACATGACTGAGATGCTGGACAAAGGCCTATCCTTTTCATCTATAAAAATTCATGCCTCTGCCATTTCGGCTCATTACAATACAGAGCCACCAATCTTTTCTCATCCTTTATTAAGGCAGTACCTCAGAGGGGCCAAAAATTTAAGACTTCCAAGGAGATCACCAATACCTGCATGGGACCTCAATTATGTCTTGGAAAAACTCACCCTGCCTCCTTTTGAGCCAGCCATTACAGCTGATGTAAAGTTTTTATCTTGGAAACAGCTCTGCTCCTAGCAATAACTTCTGCAAAACTAGTCTCAGAGCTACAGGCACTCATGGCTGTGGAATCTTTTTTATCATTTTTTATCCAGACAGGGTTTCTCTGAGGACAAACCCGACATTTATGCCTAAGGGTAGTGTCCGGTGTGGCCCTTAACCAACCTATTCATCTGCCTACCTTTTATCCAAACCCACAGAATAAGGGGGAGAGAATTCTGCATTCTTTGGACATACACAGACAGCTACGCCTCTATTTGAACAAAACCAAAGCTTTCAGAAAGACAGAGCAATTACTAGTGGCATATGCTGCAGGATCACAGGAAAGGCCATCTCAAACCAGACTATTTCAAAGTGGATAGGCCACTGCTTTCGTTTCTACTATTCACAACATGGCAAGCCAGTACCTAAGGGCATTAGGTCATATTCAACTAGAGCAGCAGCCACTTCAGCAGCCTTCCTCAGGGGAGTACCAACCAAAGACATTTTAGAGTCTGCTACTTGGAGTTGTGCAGACCTTCACAAAGCACTATCACTTAACACTCCACTCTAAATCCAGGGCAGGCTTTGCCACTGCAGTTCTGCAGGGCCTAATAGCCGCTCCAAATGCTGTTTAGCTCCAGCCTCCCAACCTTAGATTTGGGATTCAACCCAATTGTAATGACTGCAACAGTGAAACACTAAGAACATAGTACAGTTGTGTACACTTACCATAAATGTAGATGTGCGAGTGTATTCACTGTTGCAGGCCAGGTTACCCACCCGCCATCCCCCATTTCTTTGCTGGAATTTATCTGTACTTCTCTATTCTATACAACCTATGTGGTGTATTTGCTTGTAGATGAAGGCAAAATATATACTTTGGTGCATGCATGTTTTATTGACTTATTCTTAGCCTACCCTTTTGGGGGCACCTGACATCTGGGGCAAGAAAAACTGAAGAAAATGGAGTTGGCTGCAACTTTTATACCCCTGGCGCACTGACGTCAGGGAAGAGGCAACCGCAACCAACGCCGGACCTAGACCTTTGAATTAAGGCCAACTGAGGGTAGCCTGCCAGCAGGATAACCCAATTGTAATGACTGCAAGAGTGAATACACTCTAACATCTACATTTATGGTAAGTGTACATAACTGTACTTTTTGTTTGCTAACCACTCCAGGGAGCTGGTTCATTACAAGTGTTTTCAGCCATGATGCAGGCCATAAACTCAATGTTAAGTGCAACATATATGTGCAGTTGTATACATAGCCATTTATCTAGCATATTTTTGGATGTGGGAAGAATCATGAGAGCATAGAGGAAAAAAAAAACTCAGGCCCTGGTAAACGTGCAGACTCTACACACATTAAAAGTGGAGCTCTGGAATGAACCCAGATCCTGGAGCTGAGACAAAAATCTCACCACTGAGGAGCTATGATACTGTCCTGCAGAGAGAGCGAAGGACATCTGTTTCGTGTAGCTGTAAGATGAACTATGGCTGCAAAATATTTGCAATACTAAGATTCCGATACTGAGTAGTACTGAGATGGTAATCATCAACGGTTTGCTAAGTTGTGTTAATGATACTGGCTGCTTTAATTGTAGGATTAGGGAAAACTGCTTCAGTTGACAAGTATCGATGAGAGAAATGACTTACAAAGTCACTGACTACATCAGTGGTCTTGGGATTTGAAAGAAAATAAAAGTACTAAAAATGCTACAGCTTAAAAAAAGAAAAAAAATAAGGAATGTATGCAGGGTGGCTGTAAACTGTCTCCTGTTTGAAGAGGCAGAAGCAATACACAGACTTTGATGCTGACCTTAGGATATACGAGTGCATATACACATTAAAGAAGCTAAGATCCTTGCTTCTGATAAAAAGAACTCAGGCTTTTTATGCCATATGCTCTCCCCTAGGATATCTGGTAGTAAAAATGTGCAAGTTTCAACAGTGTTTCTGTGTTAGTGGAAACAGACATAGTCTAAAGGGATCACTTTCTTTGTGAACAGTAACAAGAGTGCATACTAACTAGGAGAAATTTTATCAGCTAAGCAAAAAAGCAGTTATGCCTTTGGGCAGGGGTAGCTGCACTTGCACATCTGATGAGCTTACTGATGCTTTCATAAATCAACTTCAAGTGAAAGTGTTTGCTGGGCTGCATCCAGCTGAAAACTGAGCACACTGTGCTGAATCTGCAGTGTAGGTTTTGTTAACAGCCAGCACAGAGAACAGAATGGGGGAAATGCTTACTCCAGGACAGGAGACTGATCTTTGTATACAGTACAAACTAAAAGGGCCAGAAATGTTAATGTAAAAAAAAATGAACAACTATAAGCTATGCTATAACAGATGTGTAAAAGTGTACACACACTTATGTCTGTCATATTCTTAACAGTGATCAGGCATTAAATATTCAGCTAAACACACAGCATTGTAATGGACAAATGTATTCACTTAAAACCAGTAACAAAAACATAACGTGTGTTTGCATTTGTACGTCTGTTTTATAGTCTTCATGTAAAACGATATTCAGGAAATCTGTTTTACAGACCACCATGCTAAAATATTACAAATAAAGATGGCAATGCAGTATGTTTTAAATCACACAATGAAATTTGTGTTGGGAATTTAAGCCTTAAACACCTTTTTACACAGCCTTCAAAGTATTGTTTCACCTGGCATGTTTTTTTCTGTGCAGTATATCATTTTCCAATGTGCGATATACCAGCTTCATCCATTGTATTATTATTATTTATTAAGAAATTACCTTATTCTATGTGGTAGTGTAATTTTCCTTTGATTGAAGATTCTGTGGATGTTGACCTGCCATTACTATTGATGCATACTTTGTTTTGCCAGTATTCCTAGATGCATTGCGGAATCTGGTGTGTTAAGTGCAGTGACACATTTTTTCTCCTTGTCATTTCATATTTATTTGACACTGTTTTAATAAGCTTTACAAACTTTTTGTTTAAACCATGGCTCAAATAAATTTAATGAATAACTTGAAGTCACCTTAAGAGTAGTTTGAGGTGCTTCCATAGACTTTAAGATCATGTTTAATATGGTGAAACAAAAGTTTTATTTTTACATGAAGTATTTGGTTTTATTGTTAAGCATGTGAGCATTGTTCTGAAGTGCATAAAACTTTAGATCTGAAGTAGGGACTTCATTTGTCAGCAGCCTGTGGGTCTTGGATCCGATATTGGATCCGAGCCGGCAACTTGTTTCATAGCTAATGGATCCGAACTCCTAGCTCCTCCCCTCACCCATAATCCCCTGTCAACCCTCCATGACCTCAGATCTAGTTTGCCACGCTTGTGAGTAGCTGGGTTTTTCAGAGCTCTTAGCGACTTATTCAGATAAGTGTATTTTCTTCATTCCTTTCTGTCTATAAAGTTAAAACAGTGTGTAAGTGTTAGGTTCCCTTTATTATTTGTACCTTTTACATAGTTTTTTCCCTCCCCTCGCTGGTCGTTGGTGAGTGTGTGTGTGTTAGTGTTTTGGGGCCTGTGTGCTTGTGTAGTACTTTTTTTCCCTCAGTATGGCAGAGGCCCCAAAAGCCATTTTTTCAAAATGTACTGAGTGTGGCCATAAGCTCTCCCCGGCTGATGGCCACACTCGGTGCGTTCGGTGCCTTGGGGTTGAACACCTCTCCTAAGGCTGTACCATTTGTGCAGCGTTCAACCCCAGGGCAGTGAAAGAGCGAAGGTCGAAGCTGGTCCTGGCGGGACTTTTGCCCCCGGACTCGGCTCCGGCCCCCGCTCCTCCAGTGGCACTACCACAGCCTGTGGTGATGGCCACTCCTGCCCCCTTCCTTCGGCCAGGACTCAAACTTCCGCTAAAGCGCTGGAGGACAGGGAGTCCAGGAGGGAGAAAAGGAGGGAGAAGCACCACAAGCGGCGCACCGAGGCCTCCGCTTCGGCCCCGCCGGCTAAGCGGGCTTCTCCCTCCTCAGCTTCTAGGTCTCCTCCTCCTCGGCTCCGATCTCCTTGTTTCTCCCCAGGACCCGAGGAGGAGGAGGCCCGATCTCCATCGGTCATTGAGGCGGCATTCCAGGCCTGCCTCAGTGGCCTCATCGAGATCAACTTACAGTATGTCAGATGCAGACTTGGACCGGATGATGCGAAGGTTCATCCAGGCCCAGCTGCAGATGGGAGTGATCTTGCCCCCCCCCTCGAAACCCTTTTTTGCTCCAATTGCTCCTTCTCCGACCCGCTTCCCGGGTTCGGAGCATTCGGAGCTGGGCAGCGTCAGAGCCGGGGGTGGGTCTGCACCAACCGTACTTTGGATCCGACCCTGCCCTCGAGTCTGTCTGATCCGACCTCTCGGAGCCGTGGGCCGAGCTTCGGATCTGAGGGATTGTGTGCCTTCGGCTCCGTCCAGGTAGGAGCACACTGGTCCTTCGGATCAGACTGTCTCGGCACCGGCTCCGATCCCTTCATTGGATCAGAGTGGGAGTCGGCTTTCGGAGCCCAGGGAGAGCGGTTCCCCCTCGGCCTTCAATGTAGTGGAGAGGGCTCATTCGAGAGCATCCGGACCCCCGGCCCTTGTCTCGGCTCCACCCTGCACTCCCTCTCTGCTGGGCCAGGCTTCCATCACCCTGCCACAGGGACAGCCTGCTTCAG
Organism: Protopterus annectens; assembly: GCF_019279795.1. Lineage (NCBI taxonomy): Eukaryota > Metazoa > Chordata > Ceratodontiformes > Protopteridae > Protopterus > Protopterus annectens. The sequence goes on from NC_056748.1 coordinate 725,526,768, forward strand.
TGTCCCAGGTTGTTCCATTGGAACAGGATGTTGCTGGCGAGACCTTCTCGGACAGCCCCCCGAGGAAGTGCCTTGCAAGCACAAGTGTAAGAGGAGGCACGTGGACTCCCCTGAGTCCTTAACAGAGGACAAGGACTTGGATGAAGGGGAAGGCTGCCCAAGATCACCCCCTGAGGATGTCTCCTTTGGAGACATCATGGAAATGCTTAGGATCAGAGGTGGGTGGTCTGCCCCCAAGACTTCCTCCGATGAGTCCGTGTTTCTGGAGGCATTCGAAGCAGGCCTGTCTACCTCTTGGGTGTCCCCTCCGGCCGACCCCCTGGTGGACCTTATTACCACCAGGGCGTGGAAGGACCTGGACACCTTGGAGCCAGTCCCTAAATGCCCGGACAGGATACTGAGCCCCCCCCCCCCAGCCGACCGGTCCCACTGGAGCAAGGGTCCCCCCGTAGATGCCATGTTGACAGCGGCAGCCACAAAGAGGGAACTAGCTCAGGAAAGCCCCTCAGTCCATCCACAGAGCAAGGAGTCCCGCTCGATGGATCGCTTAGGGAAGCGAGTTTTTAGTTCAGCGATCTTTTTGGTAAGGTCCCTGAACTATATGGCACACGTCATCAGGATGCAGCGGGATCTTATCAAAGAATACGCTGCCTCCCCCCCTGAGTCCATGTCGGCGGAGGACAAACAGTTGTACTCCACCTGAATGGCCACTCTGAGATCCATCTCGAATACCTCTATGCGGCTATTGTCCCACACCACCGAGGGAGCCGCTAGAGCTAGTGGAGCGGGCCTAGTCATGAGACGTCAGGCCTGGCTCCAGCATTGTGACTTTGCAGAGCCCTTTAAAGCATCCTTTGCGAACGCCCCTTTCGATGGTTCTGCCCTGTTTGGCAAAACGGTTCGCTAGACGCTAGTCCAGAGCGAGAAGGACGGGAAGATGTTGTCTGCCGTCGGAGTCAGCTTCTCTGCTCCCCAGCAGTCCTTTTCGAAGAACCAAAAGGGTCAGAAGAAGATGTGGTTCCGGAAATCGCAACATTCCCAACCAGTCCTTCCGTGGCAGAGGAGGACAGGGAGGATGCTGCCCCAGGGGCAGAGGGGCTCCCAGGAACTTTGCTCCAGAGAATCCTTCTCTGACTGGCCCACGCTGCAGCCCTGAAGGGTTGCCCGGCTGCTCTACTCTGGAGGCAGTCGGGGGGCGCTTCTCGGAGCACCTAGCGGTATGGGAGTCCATAACGTCAGACCGCTGGGTGCTTCAAATTATATCCAGAGGGTACAAAATTCCAATGCTTCATGTCCCCAAAATCAGGAACCTCCCCGATGTACCACCCGATCAGAGGGAGGCTGCAGCCGCAGAAATCCAGCAGCTGCTAGGAAAAAGACATCCAGCCCATCCCCCAAGACCAGCTCTGATTAGGGTTCTACTCCAGGTTCTTTCTGGTGCCAAAAAAGACGGGGGACTTGAGACCAATTCTAGACCTTTCCCATTTGAACCTGTCGGTAACCAAGGAAAAATTCCGAATGGTCACTCTTCAATCTATTCTCCCCCTCCTACGGGAGAACGATTGGATGTGCTCTATAGACCTCAAGGATGCGTACTACCACATTCTAATGGACAGATGATCCAGGAGGTTTCTCCGCTTCCGGCTGGGAGCCAGTCACTACCAGTTCAGGGTCCTTCCCTTTGGCCTCACCACAGCCCCCAGGGTGTTCACCAAGGTGTTAGCAGTGATAGCGGCCCACCTGAGACTCCAGGGAATGCAGGTCTTCCTGTACTTGGATGACTGTCTCCTGACCGCCCCAACAAGGCATCTACTTTGCTCAGGCAGAGATTACTTTCTCCGCCTAGCCCCCCAATTAGGCATCACGTTCAATGCGGACAAATCTTTCCTTGCTCCGACACAAGTCATAGAATTTATAGGAGCCAGATTAGACACGAGATATCTACGAGCCTTCCTGACTTTGGAACAACTACGGAATTTGCAACTTCATGTGCGGGCCATCCTCCAGTCAGAAGCCCCACCGGCGAAATTCGTCCTGAGGGCGCTGGGCTCCATGGTGGAAACGATAACGCTCTATCCATGTGCCCACCTGAACATGAGGGTACTGCAGTGGACCCTTCTAGTGCAATGGTCCTTTCAGTTTTTTCCTGTCCATCACCCCGTCGCTATCAGCAAGGCTTGCAGGAGGGCCCTGTTATGGTGGCTTCATGCTCCGGATCTCCATACGGGCCAACCCTTCTGCACTCCTCCCCCTCTCGCCACGGTGACCACGGACGCCTCCCGCCTCGGGTGGGGGGCATTATTCAGGCAGGACAGTCCAAGTCACGTGGAACGATACAGAGACCTCCCTGCATATCAACGTTCTGGAGATGAGAGCGGTGCTGTACGCATTGCAAGCACTTCAGAATCTCCTCCCCGTAGGAACTATTGCACTTCAGTCGGACAACATGTCTGTTGTCTGGTACATCAACAAACGGGGGGAACCAGGTCCTACCCTCTATGCCGCGAAGCCATGAGAGTGTGGGAATGTGCGATTTCCACCAACCGCTTTCTGATTGCAATGCACATTCTGGGGCAGGCCAACATCCTAGCGGACAAACTCAGCCGCACCATTCTTTCCCCTTACGAGTGGTCTCTCAACCCACTAGTAGCGAAGCAGATATTCGCAATATGGGGGCAACCCTGCTGCGATCTCTTTGCCTCTCCCTCAAACACCAAATGTGACAATTTCTTCGCTCTGATTCCCCCTCCAGGGGAAACCCCAAGAGACGCTGTGGTGCATGCTTGGCCGTCCGGTCTACTTTATGCCTATCCTCCTCTGCCCCTGATGCTACAGCTCTTACAGAAAGCCTCGCGGTTGGGGAGCAGGATGATCCTCATTGCCCCATTCTGGCCTCGGCAAACTTGGTTCCCTTACATGTGGTCTCACCTAGTGAATCCCCCCTGGATTCTGGATCTCAGTCCGGATCTAATCTCCCATCCGTCGGGCTTGTCGACCCCAAATCTGGACAGTCTGAAGCTGACAGCTTGGTTGCTCCAGTTCCACTCATAGTTAGGACTCCCGGTATCTCTTCACCAGTCAAAGCCATCCTCGTGGCAGCGCATAAACCTTCCACCAGGAAAGTGTACCGCAGTAAATGGAAACATTTTTCCGTCTGGGCGGAGCATCATAATCTAGATCCCTTTGCGGCCCCTCTTCCATCCATACTAGACTTCCTAACCGGACTCTTTCAGGAAGGCACTAGTTGCTCAACCGTCCAAGTACAGTTGGCGGCCATCTCCCATTGGGCCCTCGATGTTGGCCAAATTGTGTAAAACCTTTCTCAAGGGTACTTTTCTGCTCAGACCCCCTATCAAAGAAGCCATACCCCTTTGGGATCTTTCACTGGTTCTTCAAGCCCTAACTGCTCCCCCATTTGAACCTGCCGCTTCAGTGGATCTCAAATACTTGTCCTGGAAAACAGCATTCCTTGTAGCCATTACTTCAGCGAAAAGAGTTTCGGAACTTCAAGCCCTTTCTGTGAAGCCTCCTTACTTGATTTTTCATCCGGACAGAGTGTACCTCAGGACCAATCCCTTCTTCCTTCCCAAAATAGCATCAGAAACCAATATAAATCAATCCATAAATCTACCGGTCTTCTTTCCTAAATATTAGAATAAAGGAGAGTACAAGCTGCACTCAGATGTTCATAGGCAGCTACGTTTTTATACTCCTAGGGCTGCTGGTCACAGGCAATCCGACCAGCTGTTAATTTCCTTTGCCAAATTCAATTTGGGGAAAGCGGTCTCAAAAATCACCTTGTCACGTTGGATTTCCCAATGTATTCTTTTAGCGTACCAAGCTTCTGGGAGACCCGCACCTGGAGGAGTTCGCACACATTCCACTCATTCCATCTCTACTTCTGCTGCCTTCAAATCTAGAGTTCTGTTGGATGGCATTTGTTCGGCAGCCACTTGGGCCTCATCTCATACCATTATTAACCACTACAAACTGGACGTAATTTCTAGAGGGAGAGCATCTTTTGGCTCTGCGGTGCTCCGCAACATCCTTCCATGATGGCCACCCAAGATTCAGGTAGCTGGGGACTCTGTCCCACAGGTTGCTGACAAATAAAATCCCTACTTCAGATTAAGAAGTTATGTACTCACCATAACGTTCCATCTGAGTAAGTGGCTTCATTTGTCTGCAACCATCCCCCCCTCCTTCCCCCTGGCCTTCAGAATGTATCTATGTAGGTTGTTTATTGGAATACCCCTTTTGGGTATCTATAGAGGGGCAAACTTGATCTGAGGTCATGGAGGGTTGGCAGGGGATTATGGATGAGGGGAGGTGCTAGGAGCTTGGATCCATTAGCTATGAAACAAGTTGCCGGCTCGGATCAGATATCGGATCCAAGACCCACAGGTTGCAGACAAATGAAGCCACCTACTCAGATGGAACGTTATGGTGAGGACATAACTTCTTATTTTTCCACTTTAATTAAAAAAACTTTAAGCTTAAAAAAAGCTTTTGAATACAGAAGTCTTCATTGTTCCTGCATGTTTTTGGCATTGATATTGACAAGCCAGCAGGAGTCATTATGTCCCTTTTAGGTCTTTATCTGATTACATTGTATTAGCATTAGTAAATATTTATGAAGTAATCATATAATCGTTAACTTTGGCAGAGATGGGCATATGAAACGTAGAAGTTTCACAAGTATTTTTTTTACTTTAAGCAGAGGCTGAAAACATTGGCTGATGCGGCAGAAGTACTGTTTGGCACTTAAGCCACCATGTGCTGTAGTGCAAATTTAAGAAATTAAATACTGAAACTTCATGTCTTCTTCATTATTGATGCACTGAGCCTGCTGGAGGTTCTGGCTGTCATTGTTCTACTGTAGTAGTTTCTTTGCATTATGACTCCAGTTATGAACTTTTTTAAACCCCCAAACAAAATGTAATTCCAGACCTCTGTGGTGTTGTGCAAGGCATGTGTTAAGTAGTATAACCATTTACAGTCCTTGTGCCCAAAAAGCTGTTTTTTTCTGAGCCTAAAACTGAACTACAGCAAAACCATATTTTCATTTACTGTTTTCTGGGACGGGTAGTTTTGACACATGCAGGAAGTCAGAAGAACATTTGGTGAAGAATTTGTAGTCTCAGAAGATAAGATGAAGGGAGGATGTCCAGTAAAAAGATGGATGGAATTTGAAAGTGAAGACCTGCGACAGTCGGGCATAACTATCGAAGAAGGAAGGAGAGTGACATTGAATGAAGCAAAGTGGTTAAAATTAACAGAACACTCCAACTTCATGTAGAAAATGGGGAAAGTAGGGTTGATGATGATGGGGAGAGGTAATGTCTCTTGGACCCTTTCCGCAAGAAAATGTTTTCCCACTTCAATCATGTTTATTATTGATTGCTCACAACTCGAGATTAAAGGTCCTATCCCCCCCCCCCATTTCTCATTTAGGTGTGTGTAAACAGGGTTTAGTTCTTGTAAGATGAAAGGTCCTGAATTAGCGGAGTGGTTTGACAAAGGGAAGGCTATGAGCATGGACTAGAGGACAGTCACTCAACAAACATTATTCCTTACCTGTGGTTCTCTTGAAACACTGTAGTCCTGAACTGAATCTGTCTCACTTGCATGTCACATCTCTGTGTTTCACATCCTTCAATCACAGGGATGTGATCATTCATGCCTATGATACTTTGGTATGTTATCAAACTGCAACACTAACATTCCAGTTTCAGCTTGTAAGACCTTTGCTGGAGAATCAGACTGGGCAAGTAGGAGTTAACTGGAAAGTGCCAGATTTAATTATGGGAAAGTGTGAAAGACTTGTTGCAACAGAGGCATGCTGTGCTGGAGGGCAGAGGTGCTAGTCGAAGGCAAACAGTCGGCTGGTGCCTGCACATCACAGCTGTGCAGAGGCTAGATTCAGAACAGTGTTGTATGCATTGTACATCTTCCCACAGCCTGTCCTGGGGTACTAAGGCAGCCACCAAAGAAAAAAAAAAAAACCACTCCACCTCAAAATGACTATCAGTTGACTGGCAACTCTCTTCCCCTAACACAATGGAATAAGTGTGATGGGAGCACTTAAGGTCAGTGGGCAGTCACGAGGAGGAAATTATGGGGGGGGGGGTGTTACTTTATGGAGCAAAACAATATCAGGAAAAATTGAACTTCGTACTTTTTTCCATATGCTCCAAGCAGATGACGTCCTGCTTACTGTAGCTGTTTTGCAAAAATAGACACAAACACATACATGACACCTATTCATATTTAAACAAAAGCAGGCATGTCCACTAGTCAGGATTGTGACCACTACAATCTGTTTATCATTCTACAGCCAGAGGTGCTACATATTTATGCATGAACCACATCCAAAAAATACTATTTCATACAGCATGTCTGTGCTATTTAAATTTTAGGGTAGTCTGCCACTTGCTTAGCACACAGGTTAACAGTATACATACTAGCCAACCATATGTCCTAGTCTTTTTGGTATGATGTGTGACAAAAATGGGATATTACCAGCACAGCTATCTGGAATTTTGTAAATAACTGTCATTTGTGAATATCAACATGATCCATATAAGATGCTTGTGTTACAAATGTATTAGAACTGTATGTTGTGTATATCAAACTGGTCTGTACGGATGTGTGTTAAAAAGTATTGTATAAAGTAATTGTGCTTAAAATGTAACCATAATGTGCCCTACTGGAATAGAATAGAAATGTACTTGCACTATTGTAACTATTTAAGTGTATATATTTTAACAGTGGAAACGAATGTAGGAGGTTAACTTCAGAAAAAATAGCTGAAATTAAATTACTTGCCAGGCCAGAGACATAATCTCTGTGCTGAAATGTTTTTTGTATGGTCTTTGGATTTAACTAATTACTTCCTCTAAAAGTATGAAGGAATGCAGTTGTTTTATGACCTGCCAAAGATCTGAGGTCTATGTATTTTCACAGGTAGATGCTAAATACTGCCAGCTTCCAGCAGTGGGGGTTTTACCTGGGATAGAGTCAGATGGCAAAAAATTGTCATTCTGCAAGCTATCCCTGCAGAAATATTTGACATATTAATTTGAGAACAGAGAGACTGTGCATTCTGTATTCGGTCTTTAATCTGATAACAGCTAGAAGAACCATTCACCACATCTGCCTTGCTCTGTATGAACTAAGTTTCTAGGGAGTAGTATAATTCTCTCAGATATAGTCAGGAATATAGCAAAGCTTAGTTTAGATGTTTTTCTTTATTTAAGGCTGTCCTTCAATGTTTTAAATATTTCCTATGATTTTGAACTCTGTCACTGTGATTATATACGGAGTAGTTTCTTTTTCATTTATTATTTATTAAATATTTTTAAACCTTTCATTGTGGCTGATCTGTCTAGAGATGTTTAAATTTTGAGAGAACTTGCATATTTATTTGGTGACCCTGTGTGGGCCACTCCTAATAGCCTTGCTCTTGGTCAAACTACCATTTGTATTAATATTACACATTAAGATTGGACACCCTTTGTTTAGGGGCTTAAAGTAGCTGATAAGCAGTTGGCTGGTGGCAGTGGATAACTACTTTATAGTCTGGGCCAAAGGGGGCATAGCTAGTAAACCTGTGCCACCCTTTCCCAGATTTCTCTCTGTGTCTGTCTCTGTCTGCTAGTTATTGGGAATCTGTAGAAAGAGGGAGAAACCAGCCCCGGACTGACTGTGTGCTCTTAAGTGAAATTGCACTTGATGCAGAGAGCTGCATCTGGAAATACTGTGTGTAACTGTTTTCCTCCCAGTGTACGTCCCCCATTGGTATCAGTGGTGAGGATTGAGGCTCCTTGATTACTCGTCCAGTGGTGCGTCGTCACATGATAGTTCAGGTTTTCCCTTGCAGAATGTTTTTAGCCTGAACAAATGAGCAAAATCTGTGGGAAGGAGAATATAGGCTTGTTTATTCTACTTGCAAATGGCTAGTAGTGCCCTATGCTTTGTCTTCCACTTTTTTCAATTTGTGCTTCTCTTCAATCTATTCCACAGTTTTTATTCCATTTACTCCAACTCCATGACCTACTGTGGTAAATAATTTTGTGTCCTTGCCATTCTCTGCGGCTGCATGACTAAAACTTGATACAAGAGTGAATGATACTCAAGTGCAGTCACTGTTAACAGAAACTCTGTTTCATTCTTGAAATATTTTTGAGGTGGAGTGGGCCTTTCACCCACCTGTACCTCACCAGCTTCCTAACTACTTAAACATTCTAAAGCTTAAGCACTGTGTGTTAAAGAAAAGTAAATTTTCTTGAGCTCAACTTGGTCTTAGAATAGTTTCTGGACAAAGTGTAGTGCCTTTGTTTGTTAAAGAAAAGAAAGAAGATGTTCGTACATTTAGTAATCTTCTGTCTCTGTGGCTGGGAGTAATGGAGCCCTGATTGCAACCCCGGAGAGCGTGGTTCGATTACTGGCCTTTGCACTGGAGGAGATAGGCAGGGAGGGGATAAGTGAAAATGTGTGACTCTTGTCTCAGCCAGGAAGTGGAAAGGGTATTGCTTAATAAGGGACATATATTGAGTTCTGTAATTTCTCTGCTGGAGATCTGAGACACCCACACTCGTGTTTTGGGAGGAGAGACAGGTTGCTTAGAAGGAATACTCTTTTGTGGAAGTGAGGAAATGTTTTCACTTTCAGTTCATGGCATGCAACGCCTCTCCATTCTACCAGGTGCAGTGTAGGAGCATAAAAGTAGAAAAATTCTAAATGCCTCTGATTTCTGTCTAAATAATGACCTGTCCCCTTCGACCCTCACCCCAATGATGGTGAACAAATAGGCTTATTGACTTGGGCGTAGGGCGTTTGTTATCAACAAATAGCTGGGAAAGAGAGAGACAAAAAAGCGTAACATTAGTTAGGGCAGTGATGATGAACCTTTTGGGCTCAGCGTGTCAAAAATTTGGAAAATGCCTATCTTGACATATTCGCTTATTTAAAAGAAAATGCAGTCCAATCGTGTGCTGCTGTGTGTTATAAAAGTACAAGCAAAATCAGTGACTTACAATAGAGAAACAGATATGCGCACTGATAACTGGACTTAAAATAGTGCAACAAAAAATTACTCTACTTTTAACAGTAATTTTGAATTGAACTAAAAAAATGGAACACACTGCATTTGATTTGATTAACATCATTTAATGACTTTTTGTTGCTGAGTTTTAATAGGTAAGTGGAGGATCACTCATTTCTTGTATTTTTGTTCTTTCAGTTTCTTTGGTAACTGATGTTGATGAATGCTGGTGTGCCATCTAAAATGTCGTAGCATGTCACCTTTGACACGTGTCATAGGTTCCCCATCACTGAGAATTAATGGAATGCATAATAAATGCTGCATGTGTAAAAACTGCCAGTTGTATCTTTTTCTTTCGGCCTTTCCCGGTTAGGAGTCGCCACAGCGGATCACCTTGTCCTCTCATGACTGGCAGTGGAGTTTTACGGTATAGAGTTGCCAGCCCGGAACCCAACCTTCCACAGAAGGCGCACACACTCGCACCTAGGGCCAATTTAGAGTGTCCAGTCCACCTACAGCATGTCTTTGGGATGTGGGAGGAAACCCACGCGACCACAGGGAGGAAATGCAGACTCCGCACAGAAGGCACCCCAGCCGAGGATCGAACTGGAGAACCTCTTGCTGTGAGGCGCCTGAATAAGTAATAAATATGAATGAGGAAGGACATTTATTAAAATCCTTAGTAAGATACTCATGACGGTCTAGTAGTAGGGGGCACACAAAATCCAGTGCTATCACATGGTGTACTTGATGTGTTGATTAGATAAAAAAATCTATAAATAGAAAAGTATTTTTGGGAAGACTGTAGAAAAGATTGAGAAGCAGGAATGTTAATGAAGAACAGTAATGTAGTGCAAGGTGTTCTAGTGGCAAAATGAGTGGGTTAAATAGGACAGTTGCTTTATGTTTTTATATATATATATATATATATATATATATCTATATATGGGTCTGCTGCTTAACATTGAAAATGCACTTCTTCGAAATTTAGCAGTAGACCCTACACTACAGTCCACGTAAACGAAGGTGCACTTTCACTGAAGTCTACTACCCCCCCCCCAAAAAAAATAAATAAATAAAACATTCTGAAGTCAATGTTCGAAATTTCACTACTTCGAACAAGTGGACTTTGTGAAGTGAAGTTCGAAGTAGTGAAACTTCAAACAAATTGATGGAGCCCATATATAGATATATATATATATATACATGTATGCATGTATGTATATATATATATATATATATATATATATATATATATATATGTAATACACACACACAATTCTCAGTATGTTAAGAAAATTATCTTAAGGAGCTGTCAGAAAAGTAGACAGATTATCAGAAATCCTTCCTTTCAAACAGACATTCTCATACAAGAAGATCCCTTAATTTGGGAAAGATTCTTTTGTAAAATATGCCCACAGTCCGTGGTCTCTGCTACAAATGCTATTCCGTATAATAACTTGTGTTTGATATACTGGGAATGCAGAGCACAATTTGAACATTATTAAAAAACATAGAATTAGTCCGTAGTTTTTATGTAATTTGCACATAGTGAAAATAAATGGAGTATTGGGCAAACAACCAGGAAGAATAACATTCATGTGCAAGAGCATGTTAGAAATACAAAAAAAAGTCTTAACGTGAACAGATGTTCATCGTGCATACAGCTGCAGTCATAACAGATAGGTTATCCTGCTGTCAGGCGGGTCCTCGGTCGGCCGAATTCCAAAGTCTAGGTCCGGCGTCGGTTGTCGTCGCTTCCTCCCTGACGTCAGTGCAGCAGGGGTATAAAATAGGCAGCCGATGCCATTTTCTTCAGTCTTTCTTGCCGCGCGGTGCCCGAAGCAGAAGCAGTTCGCAAGTGCCGGTCTGCCAGCTCCTGTGATTTACAGAAGTATTTCAGCTGAAGTCTTCTTGAAAGCTAAGTACCCCATTGGGGAAACTTTTCTTGCCTCAGACAGATATCAGACAAAGTTAATAATTGCATTTCATGTGGGAAGCAAATACCGCATAAGGATTTCCACTCTTACTGTACACCTTGCTTAGGCCCAGACCACGACGTCTCGGCCTGCTGTTTTTGTGCTAGATTCAACAAACGCATTAAGCGTTGGGCGGAGTTCGCCCTTCATTCTTTTGGCAAAAAATTTAATTCTATTATGTCGTCGGATACTCAGACTCCAGTTTTGAGGAAAAAATGCAAAGATAAGGACCGGCATACGAGGTCCGCACCACCTACTGATACCACGCTAAGGCCTACTACCGGTTCTCCGGTACTCAGCGAGGCGCCTACGCAGCCCCTGAGTACCGATGACAATGCATTACCGGTGTCTACAGTACCCGAGGTCGCAGGCTCCTCCGCTCCCATTCCTATTACAGATGCCAACGCCACTCCGGGTGGGGAAACTCAGAATCTTGACAGGCCTGCCATTTCTCAAGGGGTCTTAAGGCCTTCCTCCTTCTCTATTAAAGCCTTCACTAAATCTAAAACAGCCATGAAAACCAAAAAACAGGTTCCTCAGACACCCTCTGAAGGCACCATGCCTAAAAAACAGGTGCTTAAAATGGCTGAGGATTTGATTACTCTTATCAGGGGTTCTCAACCCCCCTCTGACAAAAGGCCCAGATTAGAGGAAGACTACCCTTCCTCAGACCAAGCTTCTATTACCTCAGAACTATCTGAGGACCAGGATTGTGCCTATTCTCCATTCGAAGACTCTGATGCAGAGGAGTCTATTCCCTCTGTGCCCCCCCCCCCCCCCCGAGGACTTCTCTTTTGGGGAAACCCTGCATACATTGAGGAACACTTTCACTGGGAAGGCTAAGATTACTCAGATTCCAAGAAAAGGCTCAGGGAATTTCTTCTGCTCCCCCAGCATAGGCCTCTGGCTATCCCTCCTGTTTTAGATATATTGGATGATGTGTACACAGAAGCCAGCCTTAATCCTGATTCTTTGCCTCCAGCTCCTGTTAAACCAGACCGGTATTACCGGGTTCTGATTCTCACCAGTTCCTATATAAAAGCCATACTGCTGACCCAGAAACTATTTCACAGGGTCCCAAGGGAATTAAGGCCTCTACTGCTAAAAACCCATTACCTTCAGAGAGGGATTCCAGATCTTTAGAAAGGTGGGGGGGGGGGAGGTGTACACCTCGGCCACTTTAACCATGAGGGCATTAAACTGTCAGTTCCATATGTTAAAGTATAAACAGTTTTTGATATCTCAGCTGAAAAGCAAAATGACACAACCAGAACAACCAGATTTAAAAGAGTTGCAGGATTTGTTGCATGGTGCAGAGCAAGTGGGTAAACATACCTTGCAGTGTGGTTTTGATGCTTTAGAGGCCTCCTGTAGAGCTGCTGTTACGGGGTCTGTTATACGTAGGCATGCTTGGCTCAAAGAGCAAACCTTACCAGATTATGTCAAAGCTAAATTATTAGATGCACCTCTTCAAAAAGATGTATTGTTTGGTGTTAAAGCAGAGGAGGTGCAAAAGAAAATGGAGGAAAAAGAGAAATCAATGCAAACAGTGAAAGATTTCCTGCAGGTACAGCCTCCACGTTTCATCAGAAACTGGCCTTCAAAAAATTGGTCCTTTCCAGCCATGGACAGACCTCAAAGGGGCAGATACAGGCATCCAGGGGGTAGAGGGCAACCTCAAGGATCTTTCAGAGCCAGACAGTGGCAAGCACCAACCCCAAGAGGTGGAGAAGATAGATCACAGTCTTTTAGAAAACAGACACAATGACTTCCCCCTACACCTGCCAAGCAAAGCTTTAATGGCAGCACCTTTGGGCAGAAAACTGACATTATTCTCAAAAAATTGGCATATTGTTACAAAAGACAAATGGATTCTGGACATTATAGACAGAGGCTACAGGTTCCACTTTCTCACCCTTCCAAAAATGAGAGGCATGCCAAACCTGCCACAAAATCAAAGGGCAGAGGCACAAAAACAAATTTCAGCTCTCATGGACATGAAAGCAATTCAAGAGGTACCTGCAAAAGAACAAGGTCAAGGGTTTTATTCCAGACTATTCCTGGTACCAAGGAAAGACAAAGATTGGAGACCTATCTTAGACCTATCCATCCTAAACACAGATCTACAGGTGCCAAAATTCAAGATGCTCACATTACAGCAGCTTCTTCCCATGCTGGGCAAGGAGTCTTGGCTGGTAACATTGGACCTCAAGTAGGCATGCCTGCATGTCCCTATCAGACAAGATTGCAGAAGATACCTCAGATTTCTTGCAGGTTCAACCCATTGCCAATTCTCTGCATTGCCCTTTGGCTTATCTACTGCGCCCAGAGTGTTTACGAAATGCCTGGCATCAGTAATCACCTTCTGCAGACTACAAGGGATACAAATCTACCCATATCTGGACGACTGCCTGATCCAAGCGGACAGCAAGGACATACTACTGCAGCACCTGGCGTTTGCAATAAAACTGTTGAACTTCCTGGGATACACAGTCAACAAAAAGAAATCAAAACTAATACCCCCTCAACAAATAATTTTCCTGGGTGCCAACTTGGATACAACCACCCAGATGGCCTACCTCATGCCAGACAAGCAAGGGCAACTGTCTCAATACTTCAGAAAAATGGCAACTTACACCAGGCTAACTGCAAGGAAAGTCCTGCAGGCTCTGGGATTCATGGCATCTTGCATCCTACTTATCCCATGTGCAAAGCTGCATATGAGGAAACTTCAATGGTACCTAAAAAACTTATGGTCTCAACACAGCCACAGCTTGGAAGCAATTATACCACTCATTCCATGCCTTCAAAAGGAATTTGTGGTGGGCTCAAGCTTGCCAAAGAAACACAGGTCTTCCTTTCTGTGTACTTCAAGCAACTCAAATCATCACAACAGACGCCTCAGACTACGCCTGGGGAGCACACATGACAAATCAGTGCATTCAGGGAACATGGACACGAAAAGAGAAGCTCCTTCACATCAACCAAAAGGAAATGCTAGCCGTGCAAAAGGCTATTATGACCTTCAAAGAACTACTGCATCCAGGCCAGCTATTGATAAGAACAAACAACACCACAGTGATGTGGTACATAAACAAACAGGGGGGAACTCATTCATACCCCCTGTGCAGGCAAGCCATGACCCTATGGAACACAGCACTGGAATTGAAAATTCAACTACAGGCACAATTCCTGCCAGGGAATGAAAGCACATTGGCAGACAACCTAAGCAGAAATATGACAGATCCACACGAATGGAAGTTGCATCCTCAAATTTTCACAAAGATAACTCGGGCATGGGGACAGCCATACATAGATCTCTTTGCTACCCACAGAAATTGCCAGTTGAAAAAATTTTGTTCAAGGACCTATCATCCACAGGCCTGGAAAGTGGACGCACTTTCCTTCAATTGGGCAACATTGACAGTCTATGCCTTCCCGCCTCTTCCTCTGCTGCCCAAAGTTCTATTAAAAGCCAGAGCAGAGAGGCCGAAAATGATTCTCATTGCTCCAGACTGGCCAAGGCAACACTGGTTTCCGCTCCTGAAGAGCCTGACACATTCCCCACCATGGATCCTACCTCTAGTCCCTCTTCTGTTGTCCCAGCACAACTACAAAACTCTTCACAGCCATCTCAAAACTCTAACTCTAGCTGCATGGAGAATTCCTTGATTTCCCAACAGTTTCTCCTCTCCAAGGAGGTGCAGGATGTCATCTTGGAGGCCAGAAGACCTTCTACTAGAAAGGCCTACTCCGCCAAATGGAAACAATTTTGTGCCTGGAATCAAAAGAAGGGACAGAATCCTTGGGTAATAAATATACCTCAAATTTTACAGTACCTAGCTGAGATGTTAAACAATGGACTTTCCTTCTCCTCCATCAAGATCCACGCTTCAGCCATTTCTACACAATACAACACAGATCCTCCTTTATTCTCCCATCCTCTCTTAAGGCAGTTCCTCAGAGGGGCAAAGAATATAAAACCCCAAGGAAACTACCAGTCCCTGCTTGGGACCTCAACTTCGTATTGGAAAAGCTGACCCTTCCTCCCTTCGAGCCAGCTTCTTCATCAGAGTTACAGTACTTGTCATGGAAAACGGCCTTTCTTCTGGCTATCACCTCAGCTCGCAGGGTTTCGGAGCTACAGGCCCTCATGGCTGTGCAACCATTCATCATTTTCCATCAGGACAGTTTCCTTACGAACCAACCCTACCTTTATGCCAAAGGTAGTATCCAGTGTAGCTTTGAATCAGACTATCCACTTACCTACCTTTTATCCTAATCCACAAAACAAAGGGGAAAGACTGCTACATTCCCTGGACATTCACAGACAACTTTGTTATTATTTGGACAGGACAAAGCCATTCAGGAAATCTGAGCAACTCTTTGTGTCCTCTGCTGCAGGTGCTCAAGGAAAGGCTATTTCGAAACAGACGATTTCAAAATGGATAGCCCACTGCATACGCTTTTGTTACTCATTTCCTGGAAAAACTGTGCCTGCATGCATCAGATCCCACTCCACCAGAGCCACAACTACCTCTGCAGCCTTCCTCAGGGGGGGTCCCTACCAAGGATATTTTGGAAGCAGCCACCTGGAGTTCAGTGCACACTTTCTCCAAGCACTATCACCTCCCACTATACTCTAAATCTAGAGCGGGCTTTGCCACAGCAGTCCTGCAGGGCATCCTAGCCCCTCCTAGTTCCACTTAGTGCCTACCACCCTTACTTAGCTTTGGGATTCTACCCATATGTTATGACTGCAGCTGTATGCACGATGAACATAGTACAGTTTTGTACCTACCATAAATGTAGATGTTCGAGTGCTCATACAGCTGCAATCCAGGTTTCCCTCCCTCCAACCCCTCTTAGGACAGGCCTTATGACAAACCCTTTTCATATAACCTTTTGGGGTACTCTTTTATGGTGTATTTGCTTGCAACTACTGTTTTTGATTTATCAACATTGCATTTTTGCATAACATTATGTTTGCCTTCCTTCTGGAGGCACCTGACATATGGGGCAAGAAAAACTGAAGAAAATGACGTTGGCTGCCTCTTTTATACCCCTGCCGCACTGACGTCAGGGAGGAAGCGACGACGACCTTCGCCGGACCTAGACTTTGGAATTCGGCCGACTGAGGACCCGCCTGACTGCAGGATAAACCCATCTGTTCTGACTGCAGCTGTATGAGCACTCGAACATCTACATTTATGGTAGGTACAAAACTGTACTTTTTTTAGCATTATAGGCAGCAAAGTTTCATAAACTGCATATTTAATGATATTCTTCATGTTTCACTGTTGCAGTCATTGCATCTGGGTTATCTGCTTGCAGGTAGCCCCCAGCCAGCCTGTTTATCAGAGTCTTGGGTCCTGCGTCGGTTGCTGTCTCTTCTTTCATGACGTCAGGTAGTCAGGGGTATAAAGCATGCAGCTGACACCTTTACACAAGTCTTTCTTGCCATGCGGTGCCCGAAGCAGAAGAAATTCGCAAGTGCTGATCGATTCCTGAAATTTTCATTTGAGTTTCAGAGCAGAAGTCTTCAAAAAAGCTAAGTACCCTGTTGGGGATCCTTTTTCTTGCTCTAAACCAATGTCAGTAAAAGTTAACAATTGTGTTACTTGTGGAAAGCAAATACCTCAAAGATTTTTATTTGTACTGCATTCCTTGCTTAGGCCCAGACCACGATGGCCCTCACTGTCGGTTTTATGCCTTATTCAATCCTCGAACTATTCATTGTCTGTTCATTTTTGCATCAAACTATTTCAGTTCTCTGTTTACTCATCCAGAAATGGCTTCGGTAAGCCATCCGACTACTGACATTCCGAAAAAATATAAAGATAATGACCGAGACGGATCGCATAGGTCCAAAGCTGCAGACGACGCTTCCGTTAAGCTAGTCGCCAATATACTGGTACTCAGCCGCTTTCACAGCCCCTGATGCCCGCTACTTCAGATTCGCAGGCCTCTACTGAGACCCATTTGGAGTCCAGTATGCCGCGAGATGCTTCTTCGACTATGGAACCTGCAGATGTCTCTATCTTGGATGTAGCCGGAGCTGCTGTGCAGGCACCGGCTTCTGAGGGTGTATTCAAGCCTGCTGACTTGCATATCAAACCGACACCATCTTCTTCAATGCCTAAAACTCGATCCATGCCTAGAAAACCGACGTCCAAACTGCATGGTCAGGCCCATAAGCCTAAACAACAAGAAAGGCTGAAGACCTTATTACTCTAATTAGGGGAAGCCAGCCTTCTCCCAGTAAGAGACCTATAACTGATTTTCCTTCTGATTCTTCTGATCAGGATTCTGAAATTTCTGCTTCTTCTGATGACCAGGACTTGCCCTCATCTACCTATGAGGATTCTGATGCAGAGGACTCCATTCCCTCTGCTTCCCCTCCAGAAGATTTTTCGTTTGGTGAAACTTTGCACACTCCTAGGGAGCATTTACACTGGGAAAGCCAGGATTACTCTGACTCCAAAAAGAGGCTTAGGGAATTCTTACTCCTACCCCAGCACAGGCTTTTAGCTATCCCTCCTGTACTGGACATTGTAGATGATGCCTTCTTGGAATCTAGCCTGGCCCCAGACGCTTTACCTCCGGCTCCCAGAACACCTGACAGATATTAGAGTACCTGACACTCTCAAGTTCCTCTTTAAGAATCCTACTGCAGACCCAGAGACCGTTTCACAGGAACCCAAAGGCATTAAGGCTACTACTGCCAAAAACCCTACTCCCTCATAGAGATTCCAGGGCCCTGGACAGATGGAGTAAGAAGGTATACACTTCTGCTACTTTGGCCATTAGGGCGTTAAACTGCCAGTTTCATATGTTAAAGTCTCAGCAGCATATTATTGGATTACTTAAACAGAAATTGATATTGATTACTGATTGTGCTGAAAATAAAGAATTGCAGGCTTTAATGCATTCTGCTGAACAAGTTGGTAAACGTACTTTGCAATGTGGTTTTGACTCCTTAGAGGCATCTTGTAGGGCTGCTGTCGCTGGGTCTGTTCTTAAAAGGCGTTCTTGGCTTAAGGAGCAAACTTTGCCAGATCATGTTAAAGCTAAATTACTGGATGCTCCCTTAAACCAAGACCACCTGTTTGGCAACAAAGCAGAAGAAGTACTTAAAAAAATGGAGGAAAAAGCTAAATCTATGCAAACTGTCAAAGATTTCCTGCAAGTACAGCCTCATAGATTTAGTAGGCATTGGCCTTCTAAGAATTGGTCCTTTCCTGTCTCTTCCAGGCCTTCTCAGTCCAAACCCAGGAACAGCAGACCACCTAGGCAACAGTCTAAAGGTACTCACAGGCCTAAGCAGTGGGGGCCTCCCACTTCCAAAGCTGGAGGTAGTAAGACGCCCCCTATGGTAAACTGTAACAATGACTTAACCTTAAACCTTCCAAGCCCTGCTGAACTGTCTGCTCCTTTAGGGGGAAAGATCGTCCTGCATGCAAAAAACTGGGAACTCATTACCCAAGACAAATGGGTTTTAAATATAGTTTCCCAAGGATACAGATTCCACTTCCACACCTTACCAACCCCAAAAGGTTGGCCAGACCTACCCCCAAATCAGTGGGCAGAGGCTCAACAGCAGTTTCTCTCTCTCCTAAGTATCAGGGCTAATCAACCTGTCCCAGCAGAAGAATGGGGACAAGGTTTTTACTCCAGACTTTTCCTGGTACCCAGAAAACACAACTCCTGGCGTCCTATCCTGGACCTATCTATCCAAAACACCTTTTTGGTAATCCCAAAATTCAAAATGCTAACTCTTCATCAGCTGCTTCCTATGCTAGGCAAAAATGCCTGGTTGGCTACGTTGGACTTAAAGGAAGCTTACCTGTACATCCCAATAAGGGAATCTTGCAGAAAATACCTACGCTTCAGAGCAGGCTACATGCACTATCAGTTCTCTGCACTGCCCTTTGGCTTATCTACTGCGCCCAGGGTATTCATAAAATGCCTAGCTCCAGTCATTTCATTCTGCAGGCAAAGAAATATTCAGATATACCCATACCTGGACGATTGTCTAATTCAGGCAGAAAGCCAGGACATATTATTAAATCCTCTGGCATTTGTGAAGAAACTGCTAACCTCACTGGGGTACACCATAAACGAAAAGAAATCTCATCTAGTACCTTGCCAATAAATTGTATTCCTGGGAGCAAGCTTGAACACAACTTCCCAGATGGCCTACCTCACACCAGAGAAACAAGTTTGACAGCCTACTTCAAACTGCTGGCCGCAAAGACCCAGCTATCTGCAAGGAAAATAATGCAAGCTCTGGGATTTATGGCCTCTTGCATCCTACTAATTCCATATGCAAGACTGCATATGAGGAAACTACAATGGTATCTAAAAAGCCTATGGTGTCAACATTCTCAGGACTTGGAATCAATTATTCCTGTCATTCCTTGTATAAAGACTGAGTTCCATTGGTGGGCAGAGGCCTGCTACCACAACAAGGGACTGCCATTCACTCTACCCCCTGCCGCCCAAACCGTAACGGACGCATCAGACTATGCATGGGGGGCTCACTTGGCAGGGAAGTGCATTCAGGGCAAATTGAACCTGAGTAAAATGCACCTGCATGTCAATCAAAAAGAAATGTTAGCTGTACAGAATTCTCTTGACAGCCTTCAAGGACCACATTCTTCCAGGACAATTATTGGTAAAGACATACAAACACCACTGTTATGTGGTACATTAACAAGCAGGGGGGAACCAACTCATACTCTCTCTGCAGACTAGCCATGGCTCTGTGGAACACAGCTTTGAGCTACCAAGTGCAGCTACAAGCTCAGTTCCTGCCAGGCAAGCTAAATTCATTGGTAAATGACCTAAGCAGAAATCTCATGGACCCACACGAGTGGTAACTGGAACCAAAGATATTCAACATGTTGTGAAACAAATGGGGGAGCCCAGATATAGACCTGTTTGCCTCTCCTCAAAACTACCATTTGGACAAATTGTGCACAAGGACTCCCCTCAGACAAGCTTGGAAAGTGGATGCCCTGTCCTTCACCTGGGAAAAACTCTCACTTTATGCCTTTCCCCTCTGCCTCTCCTCTCCAAAGTTACACTAAAGATCAAACAGGACAAACCAAGGACAGTACTCATTACACCAGACTGACAATGCCAACACTGGTACCCCCTCTTGCGTAGTGTCACTGCTGGAACCATGGCACCTGGCTCAGACCCCTTCCCTGCTGTCACAGCAGGAGGGCCAGATTCTGCACCCCAAGCTTCAAATCCTGAACCTTGCAGCATGGCTAATTACCTGAGCTCTCCATTACCATCCCTCAGTAAGCAAGTGCTGGATGTCATTCTCGAGGCAAGGAGGCCTTGTAGTACAAAATCCTATGCTGAAAAGTGGAAACTATTCTGTTCCTGGAGCCAGACTCAGGACGGGCACAACAGTGCCCAGCTTACCACATATTCTTCAATACTTCAACAGAGATGCTTCACAAGGGCCTTTCCTTCTCTTCTATTAAAATTCATGCCTCTGCCATTTCAGCACTTTATAATATGGAGCCACCCCTCTTCTCTCACCCCCTGCTGAAGCAATTCCTCAGAGGAGCCAAAAATTTAAGTCCACCCAGGAGAGCCCCTACTCCAGCCTGGGACCTTAACTTTGTATTGGAAAAGCTCACTCTGCCCTTTTTTGAGCCAGCTTCAACTGCAGAGTTGAAATTCCTTTCTTGGAAAACAGCCTTCCTTCTAGCCATTACTTCAGCAAGACAAGTGTCTGAATTACAGGCCCTCATGGCAGTGGAGCCCTTCATCATCGTCCATGCAGACAGGGTGTCCCTCAGGATCCGTCCTTCCTTTATGCCCAAGGTGGTATCCAGTGTGGCCCTTAATCAGTCCATCCATTTGCCAACCTTCTTTTCTAATTCACAGAATAAAGGCGATTGAATACTGCACTCTTTGGACGTGCACAGACAACTTAGATTTTATTTGGACAGGACTAAGCCTCTCAGAAAAACTGAACAGCTGCTAGTTGCCTTTGCTGCAGGGGCAGAGGGGGAAGGCCATTTCAAAGCAAACCAATTCTAAATGGATAGGCGATTGCATTCATTTCTGCTATAAGCACCATGGAAAATCTACCCCACCAGGGCTGCATCTACTTCAACAGCCTTTCTCAGAGGTGTTCCTACCAGGGACATCCTAGAAGCTGCTATCTGAAGTTATGTTCATACCTTGACCAAGCATTACCACTTGCCTATTTTTTTTCCAAATCTAGAGCTGGTTTTGCCACTGTAGTCTTGCAGGGACTAATAGCTGGTCCTAATGCTCTCTAATTGCATCCTCCCTTCATTAGCTTTCTGAATCTACCCAAATGTAATGACTGCAACAGTGAAACATGAAGAACATAGTACAGTTGTGTACACTTACCATAAATGTAGATGTTAGAGTGTATTCACTGTTGCAGTCCTGGTTACCCTCGACTTCTAGTGTCTATACCTCTCTTATTTTTTACTGTATTTAAGCTTTCTGGTGTATTTACGTTTTGTTGGAGGTGTAACCTTGTATATAATTGCTTCCCATTATGGGGGCACCTGACATCTGGAGCAAGAAAAACTGATGTAATGGCATTGGCTGCATGCTTTATACCCCTGACTACCTGACATAATGGAAGAAGACAGCAACTGACGCAGGACCCGAGACTTTGATAATCAGGCTGGCTTGAGGGCTACCTGCAAGCAGATAACCCAAATGTAATGACTGCAACAGTGAATACACTCTAACATCTACATTTATGGTAAGTGTACACGACTGTACTTTTTGTGCATTGTATTCCTCATCCCAAATGTGTGGGCACAGGTATGCATTATTAAGATGGAAGCATTTGCAAAGTTTAAATGTAGTGCATCATGCTCAGAGGGGAAGAATGCAGACTTAGGATGTCTGTATTTAATCAGAGAAATGGAGATCAGTGTTGTAATTGTTTTGTCATGTTTCTAAACTAACTACACAGTTTTCTCTGGAAGCTGCATGTCGAGGACTGATGGACAGATCTACTTTCGACCAATCACATCCTGCAGCAAAAGTGAACAGATAAATGAGAACATCTATTCCTACTTAGTGTACGAGGCTGACATACTGGATGAAGGGGAGTCATCCACTTTTTCATTTGGACGTTTGTAAGAACTCTTGGAATTCAGACCAGAAGAGTGGATACCCAACTGAAGTAATTTCCTTAAAACAAATAATCTTAATGCAGCAGTGATCCTTTCAACAAACATCTAGAGCTTCAGAAACAGCTCTATTCAGTATGCAAAGATATCATTTTAGATTGTAGGAACTCCTGAAAAACTGAGAGCGTCCAGATTTGTGACTACACCATAAGGTGCATCAGCAGTGCTAAACAAGATCAAATGTTACTGGGAAAAAACATTGTCCATCCTGTTAAAACTTAAGTGACAATTTTTTTACTTCAGTCAAGAAGCATGTAAGTAAATTTCTCTGACTGGCAGGTGAAGCCAAAGGAAGGCTCTTACCTCAAACTGCTTAGAAAGAGAGAACATGCATTTGCCAGCCTTTGGCAGCGTGTGTAGAATGATGGTTAAAAGGCAACATGGTGAATCTTTTTTCTGACATGTTGTTAGAATTATTATCACATGCATTGATGCTACAACACATATATTTTGCAAAAGTACTGTTAACTGTCTTTAATGTAAGAAATATATCAAAAGTATGTAATTCTTCATTCAGCTTCCCAGCCCTTAGTGCTTTGGCATTGTGACACCCATGCACTGGCCCAGTAGTCAGTGAGCCTCAATCCTCACCACTAGCACCAGTGACGGGTTTGCACATTGAGGGGGGATAACAAGTACACACAGTAAAGTACAATTTCCTTTAAGAGCACACAGAGATCAGTCAGTCTGAGGCTGGTTTCTCCCTTTCTCTCCAGATCCCCAATAAGACTCCCCACTGGCACAGTTAAATGGTCTAGATGTCAGCCTAGTGGTCAAGCTAAAACCCCTAGCACCCTCTGTCCAACCAGTGCTTCGTGTCCCTGCCCATATAGCTGACGCACACACACTTTCAGATTTGATTTGTATATAAACACAGACACTCTTGGGGAAGGCTGGCACATGTTCAGCTGTCCCCCCTTTCTTCCCAGACTATAAGGTTGTACCTACTGCCACCAACCACTAATATCAGCTACTATAAGGCCCTTCCCAAAAGTTGACCAATTTCACTGTGTAATGTTACTGTTATCCAAATAGTAAGTGTGACTGAGCAGCAAGATTATTGGAGTGGCTTGGACAGTATCACCAAATACATGCAGTGTACACTAAGAGCTTACATTATCTCTACACAAAATAGCCACGGTTGAAAGGTTTAAAAATATTTAATAATAAATGCACAAGACAAAATCTCATCAATTCAACACAGTGCTAATCAAGAGTTCAGAGGTCACAGGAAACATTTGAAACAGTATTGTAGGATAGTCCAACATAAATATAGAAAACAGCTAGGCTAATCTGACTACATTTCTATCCAACTCTGAGAAATCACTGTTCTAAATAACTTTACTTACAAGGTGAAGTGCTGGTGAGTTGTCAGCTTCAGACAAAATCCAAAATGCTCAATCTTTCTGTCTGAGAAAGTCTTAAAATTGAGAACTCCCAGTACTGCTGTGTCATTTCACATTACATCATTTATTACTTCTCCTGTAGTTCCCAGGCTAACAAACTCAAAATTTACATTTATTTGTAGCTGCACATGGCCAGGAAGCCACAGCAATACAAGACACTTTTACATGTAAAATCTAGCAAGTATCTCTGTTTTAATAACAATAAAAAGAATTTGCTAGGCCAGGCATCCCGTCTCCGAGCTTGAGATCAAACACATTTGTTATTTGCTAAACAGCTTTCTTTCAGCAGGGTGCACTGTGGTTACATTTTTGAAGTTCAGCATATGACACAGTTTTCTTGTATTTAGTTTGCTTTCATTTGTAAAAGCAAGCCTGTGGATTATATTATGTACAATAACATAGAATTATCTACAAAATTCTGTCTAGCTAGGCTGGCAGCCTTCACAGGCAGATGCATCTTTTTCTTCTTACATATTTACTGACTGGGTAAGCCCAGTGGATAAATTGCTCCTTTTCAGGCCAGCCCAGCAGCACTGTCTGTTTCATCGACTTGCTCAGTCGCACAGTAGGCAAATAAAAGTGGAAGAAATCAAACCCTCAACCATGGGCACTGAAAGCAGTGTGTTAACAGCTCAGAGCATTTGTTTTCTGCATGAACTGATTGACAAGACTATTAAAAATGATGCATTAAAAATAATCAAATCATTGAATTAGCTGACTTGACAAGTTTTGTACGAGATGGCTTTTACATTGTATGATCGATGGCTTTTATGTGATTCACAGAAAAGCCAGCAAGTAAGTGCTCCTTCAGAAGATAGTCCATCAAAGGACTATTGCTTGCAGTGTCCCCATTGGTTAGGCGAGAGTCACCGCTTCATCTCCTGTGAATCTTTATTTTACTTTCAGTAAACTTCCAGACTTCAGAATTTTATAGGCTTTTCTTGAGCAAGAGAAGCTTGCAGCACTAATATAGGAAGTGTCTATCTTTCCCATTATGGCAGAGCAATCCACCAGCATCAAAAACAAAAGGTCTGTTCCAAAATGAAGCAAAGGCTTGGACAGTTGAAGAAGCCAAAAAGATGTTTAGTAAATTTAAATTGCAGACAAAGTATATGAGGCCACAGTGACCTTGTCAGTCCCACTGAAGCCTGCAGGTACAAGACCCAGAGAGGTGTTGCTTTGTCTCTTCCTAGTTCTGAGACTTTTACAGTACCTTTATCAATGTTAGCTCTTCAAGATGCAAAGTATGAGAACAGGTTATCAGCTTCCAGTCGCACCTAAATTGAAGTGAGTGAAATCTTTGTATTTGATGTCAGTTGTCGGGTACCTGCAAATTTGTTTTATTTTTTAAATTAAATCATGTAGACGTCTGAATTTTTCAGCTGTGATATCAAAGGGATTGGTGTAAAAAGAGGTTATCACTGCAGTATTGATGTAAGAACCCAAAGAGAAATGACATATAATTTACTAGAGCAGAAACCTTCTTGCCAGAGGGAAGAGACCTCACTCCCATTGTCTCTACTTCTGGTGCCACAGGGCTGGGTATTTACTTTACAGGCACCTGCCCCAGTCTGTGACTAACTTGATTATTGGAAGGTTGCTGTGGAATGTGTAGCAATGGAACACTGAGTCAACCCACAGGCCATCCGAAAGGAATCCCCTTTGCCAAACATTTCAAAGTCCTAATCTAACTGGGAGCAGTCTAGTGTACATGACACGCTCACTTCTCTGCCACACTGT
Source organism: Protopterus annectens (assembly GCF_019279795.1). NCBI lineage: Eukaryota > Metazoa > Chordata > Ceratodontiformes > Protopteridae > Protopterus > Protopterus annectens. Next base: position 725,552,146 of record NC_056748.1, read on the forward strand.
TGTACCATTAATAAAGATCGCTATATCCTCAGGCTGCCCACTAGAAGACTTCTCCCTTTGTGTAGTGTTTACTTTAGTGTGGGAACATTTCAAGTGGCATTTAAAAAGATGTCAGAATGTCATAAAAGATACCTAGACCTCTTTGGTGTAGATGAGTTTAAGCTCATGACTCTGCCTCCTGTATTTCAGTGATGCATTTTAAATGGCTCGCTGCAGCCTGATTTACAGCAGCCAGCCCCTAAGAAACGAAACTGGCTTTGCTGATTAACGGACACCTATAAATACCTCTAAAGACCTTATGGCCAACCCAGCAGTGGAATTACTAAATGCAGTTAGAGAAGTGAAATTAGACCCTGGCTTGAACACTTTTCCTAATTAAAAGTAAGATAGACTTCTTGACTGCTGCAAGAAGAAGCTAAATATCTCATCCACCTATTCATTCAGACCCTTAACCTTCCAGACTTGTATGATACAAAATCAGGTTAGTTTTCTTGACCATATAGACTATATGGCAGAAGATTTCCTTGATGAGTCTTTGAGGGACAGGATTTATATAGTGGCACAGATGTTATTCACAGTCAGGATACACACCATTGTTTGTGTTCACATCTCTGTAGTTGCTAGTCATATAGAGGGACCGAGTCACAGGTTCGGGCATGAGTAGAGATATTTAGTTGAGGATCCATTCAGTGACAGTTGTTGGATGCCCATTTGGACAACAATGTGTTGTTTTGACCCTCCCTACCAGGAAATATTTTTTAAAAAGAGTAAGAATGGTGGGGGGAAAGTATTGAGTTTCTTAAACAGCTCTTTTACTCTCCAGTTTCCAAATACTTTTAAAAATTACCTTACAAAACGGTGGCATTTTTACAGGATGTAATTTAAGGTTGACCAGGTTTAACCAAAAAGGTGCTTTTAAAAAGGCTTTGGAGAAGATGCCCCTGACTGACAACAGAGGGGTAGTGGGAAGGGTAGAAAGTCTCTTCAGTCTCAAGACTGGATAGTACTGACTGTGCGTACACATTCTCTCTCCAATTTCAGAGAATTAGTTTCTTATCCTGATGATTTCTGGAGCACTCTAAGCAGTTGACTTTTGTTTTATTCTAATCCAGAATGATTTAATGAGGGGCATACATAGTGATATTTTTTGCCATTGTTTTCCACTTGCTGTGTGTTCACTATGTCATCCAGATATGAGCTTTATCATGCCATAGCTCCTGCAGTCAAAATTTAGATTTTGCTTAGAATGGCAGTACTTTTAACTCTGTAAATCTCCGGTCAGGATATCTTATTTTTGTATGTCACTTTTGTTTGTACTTTGTCATATTTTAAATACACTGCAGGAATGCATTTCCTCAGCTGCAAAATAGTGCTTACGTTAGATTTTGTTGAACGTAGTAGGACTGTTCAAGTAGATCATTTGTTTTTGTTTCTAGCATTTATGTCCTGTTTCTTCTCTCTGAGACTACACAGAAAGAGAGAGATGTAAATTCCCAAACTCTCAGTAGGTGTATAGCCCTAGACAGAGGGAATAAAGATGGCTGTAAATAACAGTATGCAGCAAAAAAGAAGACTCCCTGGAGACATGGGTTTTGGATCCCAGTGAAAGGGAATTTAAGAGCCATACCCTGTCTGTTTTCGTGGGCCAGAAATCATTTCAAACCAGAGGGAAATGCGGCTGAGTTGAGGTATTTTTCATTTGTAGCAGTGTATGAATCAATAAGCATTTGAAGTGCTTAGACTTATTAGTGTGAGTATCAGAATACTGAGACTGAATGACCAAAACTATGGACTTGCATATACTACGTACAAGACTGCAGTTTCTTTAAATATTCCCTTTTCTCCATTGTATGACTATCTTGGCCTTGGTGTACAAGTTGTGTGTGGTGGTGGGGGGGGGGGGGGTGCAAAAATAACTTTAAGAAAAAGTGATGCTCCACATTGTTTTGGTTGTCAGCATTTTGGGATGCATTATTTTGAGTCTCAACATTTCAATGGGAGGGTATGAATAATTTTGTGAGGAGGAAAATACACTTTGTGAAAAAGTGTTACAATTAGGGTGTGGTTGTCCTTTGCCCTTTAAGTAATTGGTAAAAAGTGTTTTTTAGGCTACTAAATAGAAGTTGATGCATTCTCCTTTTCTGTTGATGCCTCCCATACCTCAGATCAGATGAAATTTGCAAATCCTGTCCTTACTGAGTTAATGCTGATGCAATAGAGAGGTGTCTAAACAAAGATCAAGGACTGGTGTTTTATTGCAGGCTTTTCCTGGTACCAGAAATGAAAGATCCCTGAGAACTGTTATTAGAATTATAAAGGTTTAACAAATTCCTGAAGGTAACCAGAGTAAAAAAATGCTGAACCTCCAGGTGTTTTTCCAACTTCCCCCAAATGCAGTGTTTGTTATCCTGTATCTCCAAAATGCCTGTCTGCATGTCCCTGTACATAAGCAACACAGGCATTTTTAAAATTTACAGCAGAGAAAGAGCATTTACCATTGACTTCTTTGCTATATGGTCTTTCTGTGGCATCCATAAAATGTAGACATTAGTGCTTGCACACCTTAAGACTCAGAAAATGAAAAGAATTCCTTTCCTTGGATGATAGGTTAATTCAGGACTTTTGCAGGGAGGTAATGTGTAGGAGTTTAAGCAACTCTGCACTGCTTGACCAGCCTAGGATTCTCTTTGAAAGTTCCATAATAAAAGGCGGTATCAGGAAAATGAAAGCTCTCCTTCCTTGCAATTTGGTTTGAATATAGAGCTGTTTACTGCTGTGGCCCCAAGGCAGAGTAATTCACTTTGGGAGGTTCCTTGCAGACTTGATCCAGAGAACAGCCATGTCATCTTGGATGTTCCAAAAGACCTTGGCCTCCATTTCAGCTTCTTCCATACTAATCACACTGCTGATCAATGTTCACATGTAATAAAATCCACTAGATCTTAAGAAGTCTGCTGGAATAGCATCATCATCCATTGGGCAAGATGTTGCCCTTGATTACTACTGTCAAACAGGATCTTACCTGGTGGTCTCAAGAGATGAGCAAGCAGAAAATGCTCTGTGTGGCCTCTGAAGTACTATGATCCTCATCAAATATGTTTGGATGTAGTGTGAGGACCCTGCACCAAAACTTCAAGGCGCAGGGGGATATGTAGCTGGTAATAAGACATATCTGTGTAAAAGAAATGACGGTCCTGATAGACTTCAAGATACACCCATGGACACCTAGTATGATTCTAGACAAATTTAGAGGACTTGACAAAGGTTAAAGTATTGCAGAATTAGGGGAATCTCGTATAACAAGAAGATGTGCAACAGCAGAGTGCTAAACAGACCTGTAAATTCCAGAGCACAAAAGCTTTTAGCACAGCTAAGGCAGCAAAGTGGAAAAGGCTGTTGCCAAGCTTTAGGGAGCCTATAACAGGTAAAATAACCAGAGATCTGTAGCATTATTAGAAATATTTAGGACATTTTAAGAAAATGTGGATAAAGTAGTAAAATGTGGGAATCCAGAAGTACAAATGGAGATATTTATGGAAGAATTTAAATAAGCCAAGGTTAGAGGTAGATGAGACTCAATTATTAACAATTAGGATAGGAGGAAATGAGATAAAAATGGTGAAGTATAATCAATTTACAGGAAAGTCTCCTGGAGTATAAGGTATTCCTGTGGAAGTTTGGAAGCTAAGAGAGAAGAAAGTGTTTAAGAACTATATGGTTCTTTTTAACGGTATTTTAAAAGTAGAAGGACCAACATGGGATTAATACCTAAGATGTTAGACCCATCAGATCCAGCTTCATGTAGTCCTATTTCAATTTTAAATCATTATTATAAAGTCTGTAATGGCTAAAAGAATGTCAAGGGTGTTGCCAAAATTGATAGGTATGGATCAGTGTGGTTTTTTGGAAGGGAGACGAGCATTTGACAATTTTAATAGAACAATGGTGATCCAGAGGAAAACAGAACATAAGAAGATACTACTGTTATTGATGGGGTCTTGATGCAGAGAAAGCATTCAACAGAGTAAGCCTGGATTTTGAGTAGGGCAATGCAGGCATTTGCATTCTGTGATGTGATAAAGTTAATTAGGAGAATGTGAGGGATTGGGGGTGAAAATTAAACTGGGGGGTCCTCTCTAATAAGCTGTTTGAACAAAGGAACCAGGCAGGCTTGTCCCTTTTCCCATTTGTTTGCAACTATTGGCAAAGAAAATAAGGGATCAGAAATTCAAGGAAGTAATTGGTGTGGTAATAGAGAAAAGTTGGCTTTACTTGCATATGATATTTTGTACCTGATAAACCAGAAAATGACTTTTTCAGTGTTGTGGAACATTCTGAGAGTTTCAAGTCTTAGGAATACAAAATTAGTGAAGATAGTGCAAATACATAGTTTACAGCTATTGTCTAATTATTTCAGCAATACCCTTATTTATGGGGGCATGATAAAGTGAGGTACTTGGGAGTATTGGTTAAAAGGGATTCCTTCATTGATAGGAAGATACAAGCAGTGAAAATGTTTAGTCCCTTTAGTTTTATGTACAGGTCAGGCATATTTTATCAACCAGAAAAGAAGTTGTGGATAGCAATTAATAAACGGTCGAAGGATTTTATCTGGGAGGAGAAGAGGGTAAAGTCAAGAGGATAATTTAATCCTTCCAATAGAACAAAACAAAGTGGTTTTTGATTACCGGATTTCAAGGGACATTTCAGAGCTACACCGTTAAGGCTGCTATACCTAGCACAAGCATAGAGCTGTAATTCAAAATGGGAAGGGATGATGAAATGGGAAAACTCAAGAAATAAGGAGACTTGTGTGCCAATGGGAATGACCACAGTTAGGGGTACAGAGAAAACGAGAGGGCTGGAATTTACCAGTGAAAACTGCAAAGGAACCAAGATATTGGGAACAAATAATAGAGAGGGCAAGGTAATAGAATGGGAAGAGGCCAAGAATACATTAGGACTGCAGACTGGATACAGCCTTCCCTATCAAGGATTGATACCGGAGTATTGGCAAAGAGAAAGGAATTGGAGAATCCTAAGTGAAAGACCTGCAATGGTAGAGTTTTTAGTTGAATCTCGAACAGCTGCTATAAAAAAAAAAAAAAAAAAAAAATTTTTTACTAAAGTATACAGAATATTGCATTATAACTATAGGAATTAATGGGTCTATGTCAGATAAACGAAAACGCAATCTCTCGAACGCTCATATGAGTGAATAATCATAACATCGAAATTTGTATTGTGGGGGACTGTGCCCCCCCACACCCCCCACTAAATATATATTCTTACTCCGAGGTTGCACTACAGTGAGGAAAGGGCAAATATCCCACTCTTCACTGTACTGCGATCCCAAAATACCACTTCCAATGTTATGATTATTTGCTCATCTGAGCATTCGAACGTTTGTGTTTTCATTTAAAGTGGACCCAAAGTAATCAGAGGGGCTTAAAAAGGATTGGGAAGAAAGATTGGATAAGCAATTCACAATGAAACAATGGAAGATATATGTATGGCTCCCAAGTATGCAACAAAGTCTAGCAAATTTAGGATTTTTGGGTATTTTGTACCCCAAGTAGACACCAAATAATTTTTTCTTGAATAGACTGCAAATGTTGGAGGTGTGATGGGGAAGACGGAGGTAATTGGGAACATATTTTGGGGAGTGTAATGAGATTGCAGACTTAAAAAGTTCCCTGTAGATTACTCTGTCAGAAATTACTGTGTGAGCAAATTGGTGTAACTAAGGAAAATTTTTTTTGAATTTCCTAGACTCAGTAAGACCTTGCTGAGTTTAATTATGGTGGCAGACAAAGCAATTATGAGAAAATGGAAATCAAAATCTAAACCAACCATATAAGAAGTAGTAAATATAGCAACGGATAAAAGCACTGAAAGTGGGATCTTTAGAAAAGGATAGGAGCAAATTACTTGGAAAAAGATGGGAATTGTGGGAACAGTACATGTAAAATAATGTGTTTGAGGAGGATGGAGGTTAAGAGAAAGAAGGAATTGAATGAGCTGTGTAATGTTCCATTGACAATGGCTGTATAGAAGGTCATATGTGATGCATAATGTTTGCAATGGAAAATATGTCAATGTAGTTTTTCTTTTGTATAAATGTATGATTGTTTTATAAGTGATAATTCATTAAAGATTTTTTTTTGTTTAAAAAAAAATGATTATAGACAATATTACAGTAATGCAATGCATACAAAAAAGCATGGGAGTATGTATATATACCATCTATGCAGACTAGTCCTGATGGCCTGGAAATCAACCTTACATTTGCGACGCCACCTTCAGACTTGCAACATTTCATCTGACCACAACTCTGGTGGACATGTTGAACATGCACATTTCCAACAAGGTATACAAACTGGATCCAGAGGTCTTTCAACCTTTCACCCAGAGGAGAGGTGAGGACATTAGTAATGGATCTTTGCCATGTTCTGTTAATGCAAGTACTGAAATGCTCCAGAAAGTCCTGAGAGAGCCCACTTCAAGCATCCAGTTAGTGCGATTACCCTCTCTAAGAGTATGTCAGCACATGCTGTCTGTAAAACAGCAACTTAACCTTTGAGTCTAACCTTTTCCAGGCATTATAAGTTGGATCTTATGACAGTCTTCACTCTATGGGGAGTGCACCTAGCTATTATAATTTTCTTTCTATAGGTGAGTAATCTTTACTGCATCAGTGCTATTGAGGAGATCTAACTGCTTTAGTGTTCTTTGCAAGTTTGAGTTATCGTACTGCAGCAAACTCACTGTAAAAATATATGTTTTAGTAAGATTACTGCTGTGGTATTGACTCCCTTCTGCCGTCAGGTGTTCTGTGTGGTTTCTTTCCCACAGGTACTTGGAATGGGGTCAGGAAAGTGAGGCTTCATGCCATCTGACTGCCTGCAAAATCTTACAGTAAAAGAGAAGAGAGGTTTATATGTAATTGCTAGGCATACAGTCCATGAAACCATTAATCAGCCTAGCGCAAATTCCCATTTGCTCATTAACAGCTCATATCCTTAATCCTTCACACCAGCTGGCAAACAAATACATAAAGTGAGCAGAGGTCCAAATTGAACCTTAAACCCTGGAGCTGTGAGGTAGAAGTCTTGCTTTTAAGCCACAGCTGCTCTTAATTTTAATCCTCAAGTTGTTAGGTGTGCAGTCCAGAAGATTATTAAGAGGCTTGGCCCAAATTACTAGTTGCACCAAAGCATTCTGTGGTTAAAGGAAATCTCCATCCTGTCCCACAGTTTTAACTCTGTCTTTAGTTTTTTTTTTTTTCAACCTGCAATATGGATGTTGTTCGTGTTTCACTGTTGCAGTCATTACATTTGGGTAATCTGCTGGCAGGTTGCCCTCAGTCGACCTTATTAACAAAGTCTTGGGTCCTGCATCGGTTGCTGTCCTTCTTCCATAACGTCAGGTCGTCAGGGGTATAAAACATGCAGCCGACGCCATTACATCAGTCTTTCTTGCTGCCCGGTGCCCAAAGCAGAAGCACTTTGCAAGTGCCGGTCGGCCGACTCCTGAAATTTTCATTTTCGAGTTTCAGAACCGAAGTCTTCAACTAAAAGCTAAGTACCCTGTTGGGGAAACTTTTTCTTGCTCCTTACCGATGTCAGTAAAAGTTAATAATTGTATTACTTGTGGGAAGCAAATACCTCATAAGGATTTTCATTTGTACTGTATTCCTTGTCTAGACCCTGACCACAACATGCCTTGTTGTCGGTTTTGTGCTAAATTTAATCAACGCACTATTAAACGTCTGTATATCTTTGCTTCTAAATATTTTGGCTTAAGGTTTAACTGTCCAGAAATGTCGTCAGTTAGCAATCAGACTACCGGAATACCTAAAAAACGCAAAGAAAAAAACGGAGACAGACCGTCTAGGTCCAAAACCGACTAAGATTCTTTTAAGCCAGTCGCCAGTTTGCCGGTACTCAGTGAGGTGCTTTTACAGCCCCTGATACCCGCTACTTTTGATTCGCAGGCCTCTACTGAGACCCATTCGGAGTATGCCGCGAGATACTTTAAGTATTGAACCTGCGGATGTCTCCACCTTAGATGGGTCCGGAGCCGCTGAGCAGGCACTGGCTTCTGAGGGTGTTTTCAGACCTAAAGATTTGTATATTAAACCGACGCCATCTTCAAAACTAAGGCCAAAATCTACTTCTATGTCTAAAAAAACGACGCTTGGACCATGTGTACAGGCCCCAATATCTAAAAAAACAAATTATCAAAATGGCTGAGGATTTAATTACCTTGATCAGGGGTATCCATCCCCCTCCTGCTAAGATGCCTAGGAAGGCACTGGCTATGAATCTTGAGATCCGGTTTCTATTTCTTCTGATTCCTCTTCTGTTCAGAAATTATCTATTCCCACTTATGAGGACTCTGATGCAGAAGATTCCATCCCTTCTGCTTTTCCACCTGAGGACTTTTCTTTTGGAGAAACTTTGCATACCTTAAGGGAGCACTTTCACTGGGAGAGTCAGGATTTCATAATCTAAAAAGAGACTTGGGGATTTCCTCCTTCCTCAGCATAGGCCTTTGGCTATACCTCCTGTTCTAGACATTGTTGATGATGTTTTCTCAGAATCCAGTATGGCTCCTAATTCCCTGTCTCCAGCTCCTAGTAAGCCAGACAGATATTACAGGGTTCCTGACTCCCACAAATTCCTCTCTAAAAACCCTACTGCTGACCCTGAAACAAATTCTCAGGGTCCCAAGGGCGTTAAGGCTTCTACTGATAAAAATCCTACCCCTTCTGATAGAGATTCCAGGGCGCTGGATAGATGGGGTAAGAAGGTTTACACGTCTGCAACCTTGGCAATCGGGGCTTTAAACTGTCAATTTCATATGCTTAAATATCAACAGCATGTCATGGGCTTAAACAGAAAATTATGTTGATTTCTGGCTGTGTGGAAAATTAGAGCTGCAGGATTTATTGCATTCAGCTGAACAAGTTGGAAAACATACTTTGCAATGTCGTTTTGATTCCTTGGAGGCCTCCTGCAGGGCTGCTGTAATTGGATCTGTGATAAGAAGGCAAGCTTGGCTCAAGGAGCAAAATCTGCCTGGCAATGTTGAAGCAGAATTGTTGGATGCTCCTTTACAACAGGACAAGTCTATTTGGTAATAAGGCAGAAGAAGTTTTGAAAAAGATGGAAGGTAAAGCTAAATCTATGCAAACTGTAAAAGATTTCCTACAAGTGCAGCCACCCAGGTTCAGTAGGCACTGGCCTACTAAGAACTGGTCCTTTCCAGTACCCACCAGAGCTGATCAGGTCAAACCCAGACATTCCAAAGGCTCCAGGTTTCAGTCACAAGGAACTTAAAGAACAAAGCAATGGGGTACCTCCACCTCCAAATCTGGAAGTAACAAGGCACCTTCCTATGGTAAACAGTCTCAATGAATTTCCACTGCAATCACCAATCACTTATCTTTTGGCCGCCCCTTTGGGGGGAAAACTTGCACTTCATGCACGAAACTGGCAACTGATTACCCAGGGCAAGTGGGTTTTAAATATAGTATCCCAGGGATACAAATTTCATTTCTACATGCTGCCAATCCCAAACAGATGGCCAGATCTGCCTCCAAATCAGTGGGCAGAGGCCCAGAAACAAGTTATGTCCCTCATGAATATGGGGGCTATTCAACCAGTACCAGAAAAGGAAAAGGGACAAGGTTTTTATTTAAGACTTTTCCTGGTACCCAGAAAAGAGAAATGATGGCGCCCAATTCTGGACTTATCCATTCTAAACACATTTCTGGACATTCCAAAATTCAAGATACTGACTCTTCAGCAGTTACTTCCCATGCTAGGCAAAGATGCCTGGTTGGTAACTCTATACTTAAGAGGCTTACCTGCATATCCCAATCAGGGAATCTTGCAGAAGATACCTCCGCTTCAAAGCAGGCTATTTGGATTACTAGTTCTCTGCACTGCCCTTTGGCTGATCTACTGTGCCCAGGGTGTTCACGAAGTGCCTGGCACCAGTAATTGCATTTTGCAGGCAAACAAATATTCAGTGTATCCATACCTGGATGATTGTCTAATTCAGGCAGAAAACAAGGACACTTTTCTAAAACATCTGGCATTTGTAAAAAGACTTCTAACTTGTCTAGGGTACACCATAAATGAAAAGAAATCACAACTGGTACCCTCTCAAATAATTACATTCCTGCTTGCAAGCTTGAATGCAGCTGCCCAGATGGCTTACCTTAGGCCAGAAAAACAAATTCAATTGATGACTTACTTCAAACAGGTAGCCACAAAAACCCAGCTATATCTGCAAGACAAATTCTGCAGGCCTTTGGGTTCATGGCCTCCTGCATTCTAATAATTCCATATACAAGACTGCATATGAGGAAACTTCAGTGGTACCTAAAAAGCTTATGGAGTCAACATTGTCACAGCCCGGAAACAATGATACCTATCATTCCTTGCCTGCAGCTAGAGTTCCTATGGTGGGCAGAGGCCTGCCACCAAAACGAGGGACGGTCATTCATCCCCCCCCCCGCCGCCCAAACCCTGACTACAGATGCATCAGATTATGCTTGGGGGGTGGGGGGTGCATCTGGCAGGGAGATGCATTTAGGGCCAATGGAGCCCAAATCAAATGCACCTACATATCGACCAGAAAGAGATGCTAGCTGTACAGAATGCTCTGACAGCCTTCAAGGACTATCTTCATCCAGGACAACTACTGATAAAGACGGACAACACCACAGTCATGTGGTACATAAGCAGGGGGTACCCATTCCTACCCCCTTTGCAGACTAGCCGTGGCATTGTGGAACACTGCCTTGACTTATCAAATACATCTACAAACTCAATTCCTGCCAGGAAAACAAAATACTCTGGCAGACTAAGCAGAAATGCTATGGACCCACATGAATGGAAACTGGATCCACAAATCTTCAGCATGTTGACACGCAAATGGGGGAGCCCAGACATAGTTTTGGGGTGAGGCAAAAAGATCTATCAGTTGGACAAATTCTGCACAATAATTCATCACAAAAAAGCTTGGAAAGTGGATGCTCTATCCTTCAGCTTGAAAAACCTATCAGTCTGTCTTTCCTCCTCTGCCTCTGCTTTCCAAGGTCTTACTAAAAGTCAGACAGGAAAAACCAAAAATGATTCTGATTGCTCCAGACTGGCCTCGCCAACACTGGTACCCGCTCCTAAGCAATATGTTGAACCTTCCTCCGTGGTACCTGCCTCAGGCACCTTACCTACTGTCTCAGCAGAACTATCAAATTCTGCACACTCTGCTCCAAACTCTGAATCTTGCAGCATGGCTACTCAACTAATTTCACCCATTAACATCTCTCAGCAAACCTGTGATGGATGTCATTTTGGAGGCTAGAAGGCCTAGTACTAGAAAATCTTATGCTGACAAATGGAAAATATTCTGTGCCTGGAACCAAGCACAAGGAATAAGATTCTGCAATATTTAACTGAGATGCTTCACAAGGGCCTATCTTTTTCTTCCATAAAAATCCATGCCTCTGCCATTTCAGCTCATTACAACACAGAGCCTCCCCTCTTTTCTCATCCTCTGTTAAAGCCGTACCTCAGAGGGGCCAAAAATTTAAGACCTCCCAGGAGAGCACCAACTCCTGCATGGGACCTCAATTTTGTTTTGGAAAAACTCACTCTACCTCCATTTGAGCCAGCTGCTACTGCAGACTTAAAATTTCTCTCCTGGAAAACAGCTTTCCTTTTAGCCGTCACTTCAGCTAGAAGGATTTAAGAATTGCAGGCTCTTATGGCAGTGGAGCCTTTCATTATTTTTCATCCGGACAGGGTGGCTCTCAGGACCAGTCCATCTTTCATGCCTAAGCTGGTATCCAGTGTGGCCCTTAATCAGACCATTCATCTGTCAACTTTTTCCCAATCCACAGAACAAGGGTGAGTGGATTCTGCATTCATTGACTGTACACAGACAACTTAGATTCTACTTAAACAGGACAAAATCTCTAAGAAAATCTGAACAACTATTGGTGGCATTTGCTGCAGGGGCAGAGGGAAAGGCTATTTCAAAGCAGACTCTTTACAAATGGATAAGCCATTGTATTCGTTTCTGCTATGTGCACCATGGTAAACCTATCCCCAAGGGGATCAGACCTCATTCCACCAGGGCTGCATCTACTTCTGCAGCCTTTCTCAGAGGGGTTCCTACCAGAGACATCCTAGAAGCTGCTACCTGGAGCTCAGTTCAAATGTTCACCAAACATTACCATTTACCTCTCTTCTCTAAATCTAGAGCTGGCTTCGCCACTGCTGTCCTGCAGGACCTTGTAGCTGCTCCTAATGCTGTATAAATCCATCTTCCCAGCCATAGCTTTGGGAATCTACCCAAATGTAATGACTGCAACAGTGAAACACGAAGAACATAGTACAGTTGTGTACACTTAATATAAATGTAGATGTTTGAGTGTATTCACTGTTGCCGTCCTGGTTACCCACCCTCCAGACCCTGTTTTTCTCTTACTATACCTCTACTTTCTTTTACTATGCTTAAAAGCCTTTTTGGTGTATTTGCTGTTGTTTGGAGGTATATTATTTGTGTTCTAAATTATATACACACATATATATATATATATATATATATATATAGATGTAAAATAAATTTTTTTTTGCGCTCCCCATTTGGGGGGCACCGGACATCTGGGACAAAAAAACTGATGTAATAGTGTTGGCTGCATGTTTTATACCCCTGACGACCTGACGTCATGGAAGAAGGGGACCGCAACCGATGCAGGACCCAAGACTTCGTTAATAAGGCTGACTGAGGGCAACCTGCCAGCAGATTACCCAAATGTAATGACTGCAACAGTGAATACACTCTAACATCTACATTTATGGTAAGTGTACACAACTGTACTTTCCAGCATTGTGTAGGTACCAGAAACCTGCTTGTACATTTTAAAACTTTAATTTCCTTGCATTAGAGTGAAAGGAAGGGAAAGCCCACCTACTTTTTTTTTAAGCTCAACATGACATATCATAGACTGAGTTAAATCTGTAGTTTACCCTGTCAGGTACTGCTGTCAATCTTAGATGGGAAATTAATCATTCTAATGTCAGGAACACAGCAGCGGATACAAAAAAAAGACAGAAAGCTGTGGAACTGTTTTCCACTGTTTTTATTGCAGAGAGGAGAACGTAACACTCCCCTTTCATATCTAAACAAAGCAATTAGGCCAGTCCCCCCCCCCCCCACACACACACACACACACAGGCCAGAACTGCAGAAAGAAAGACGGGTGGCAACCCTATCGGGTCTGTATCATAACGAACGATCAGATGATCGAACGTTGTTATATCGGCCCCTAAATGTCAAAAATCCAAAACAGCGATCCCCCCCCTCAAGAAAACAAAAAAAAAATGCACTAAAGTGGGGGGGGGCTGACCCCCCCCACACCCTCCTGACTTAAATATACCAACTCTGAGATCGCACTACAGTGGAGGAAACAGCACAAGCATCTTGTATGTCAGCTTGATTTTCAAGGGATGTATCATTCTTTACAAAACTCCAGCTGACTATGCTGGCACTTGCCCATATCATACATGGCATCAGTAATTCTTATGCTTCCCATAGCATGAGAAAAATAAAATGGTCTCTCTCTTTTGTAAAAAAAATACCAGAAAAAAACACCCAAAAGAACGGAAACTCAAAACAAGTGAAATAAAAATAAAAAAATGCCACCAAACCCGTACAGAACAGTAACACTTGACAAACTTTATTTTTATTTCACTAGTCTCTGTCTTTTGTCCCTTTAGATCCTTATGTTGGCATTAGTAAGGAGAGAAATTCTATGATTGGTAGATAAGAGCTCTTGCAGTTCAGTTCTCTCTGTCTCTTCCTACCCCCCCCCCCCCCCTTACATTCTGTCACTACAGATGCATTAGACCAGTGTAGGAAGCATTTTCAAAAGGGGTGAAATTGCAAACTCTATGCAGTCCTCAAGACAAACAGAAGTGCATAAATGTCAGAGAGATGTTTTGAAAGCCTTAAATCATCTCTGGTCTCAAGACCTCTGCGAGTTACACAGACACCACCACTGTGATGTGGTACATTAACAAGGGGATACCTGATCTCACCTTCTTTGCAGACTTGCTGTGATAACCTGGGAGGTAACAACTCAGCTCAGTTTGACTCTTCAGGCTTCATACTTTGTCAGAACAAAATATTATTTTAGACAAGTTCAGCAGGATTAGGACAGACCCTACAAATAAATACTTCACCTTGGGGTCATCTGAGAATTGTTACAGTTGTAGGGATTGCCTCCGGTAGATCGGTTTGCCTCCTTTCAGAGCAGGCAACTAAAGTAATTTTGCCCTGAGACTCCTTGCTTGTAGTCCTGGAAGACTGATGTGTGTTCCTGTATGCCTTTTCACTAATAAGCAGGGTTCTTCCTATGATCCAGTAGAACTCTAGAAATTGTGGTGGTGACCTCTTTTACACAGGCAGTAGTGGTCCTCCCATTTCAGTCCGACAAAGGGCAGCTAGCACAGGGTTCTTAGCAAATTGGATTTGCTCATACAAGACAAAGGTTATTTGATACATCCAACCTGAAAACTCGTTAGTTAAGTGCATGGATGATAGAGTGTTGACACCTTTTAGGTACTTTATCTGAGGGTATCCTGCAGTTACTTAATGCCAGTACAGGATTTAGGACCCTCTTCTGACCAAGCTGCCAGACCTCTGGCCTATATTATTCCTCTGGCAAGGTGCATTTGTCAGTCAATTCTGTTTCTGTCCTTTTGGTCTCTCTCTTTCTAATCATAGAGTTGAACAGGTTTTGAAAGGAGTGTTGCAGTCTGTGTCTCTAGGAAACAGGTGGCTTCTTGTGATCTAAAATTTGTGCTTGGAAAGGTCTTCCTCCATTTGAACCAGCTCATTTAATTGAATTGAGGTTCTTACCTGAAAGGCTGTTTTACTCACTGCTCTGACGTCTGCTAGGAGACTGAGTTACAAGACCTGATATTGAGTAAACTCTACCTCATTTTTTTTTTTTTTTTTTACAAGGACAAGGTTTCTTTGAACTCTTAAGCTTTTATGCCTAAAGTGGTATCACAATTTACTTTAAGCCAAACTATTCATCTTCTTGTCATCTTTTCTAAACCCAAGAAAAGTGGGAGCAAAGATTCCTCGCACTATAGATGACCATGGGCAGCTCAGGTACTACCTAGTCAAGACTTCAGCTGATCAGCTTTTCTGAAAGCTCATGTTCTTGGTGTTTCACTGTTGCAGTCATTACATTTGGGTTATCCTGCTGGCAGGCTACCCTCAGTCGGCCTGAATTCCAAAGTCTAGGTCCGGCGTCGGTTGCTGTCGCCTCTTCCCTGTTCCCTGACGTCAGTGCGCCAGGGGTATAAAAGATGCAGCCAACGCCATTTTCTTCTGTCTTTCTTGCCGCGCGGTGCCCGAAGCATAAGCAGTTCGCAAGTGCCGGTCGGCCGATTCCTGAGATTTTCGTGTTTGAATTTCAGATACGAAGTCTTCATTAAAAGCCAAGTACCCCGTTGGGGAAACGTTTTTCTTACTCCAGACCGATGTGAGAAAAAGTTAATTGTATTTCTTGTGGGAAGCAAATACCTCATAAGGACTTCCATTCTTACTGTATTCCTTGCCTAGGCCCTGACCACAACGTTGCTAGTTGTCAGTTTTGTGCTAGATTTAACCAACGCACTATTAAGCGTCGGTATGATTTTACATTACACTATTTTGGCAGAAGATTTAATTATACGATGTGGTCGGATAGCCATCCGACTACCGGAATTCACAAGAAACGCAAAGAAAAAGAAAAGGACAGGCATCCGAGGTCCAAAACTGATGACGAGGCTTCTTCTAAGCCAGTCGCCGGTTCTCAGTAAGGCGCCTTCGCAGCCCCTGACGCCCGCTACTTTAGACCCACAGGCCGCTACCGCCTCCCACGTGGAGTCTACTAGGCCACTGGAAGCTCAAGGTATTGGACCTTTGGAGACTATTCCCTCAGATGGCTCTGGAGCCGCTGAGCAGGCATCGGCTTCTGAGGGTGTTTTCAGACCTACTCCGTTATACATTAAAATGACTTCAGCTTCAAAGGCAAAGACTAAAGCACCTTTAAAGACAAAGAAACAAGTACAACAGCCTTATGGACAGGCCTCCATGCCCAAAAAAGATGCTCAAAATGGCCGAGGACTTAATTACTTTGATCAGGGGTTCCTATCCCCCACCTGATAAAAGGCCTAGGCAAGAGACAAGAATATGAATCTTCAGATCAGGTTTCCATTTTATCTGACTTCTCTTCTGATCAGGAATACTCTCTTCCTCCCTATGAGGATTCTGATGCTGAAGAATCTATCCCTTCAGCCTCTCCTCCTGAGTATTACTCTTTTGGGGAAACCCTGCATACCATGAGAGAGCATTTCCATGGGGAGAGAAGATTTTTTAGAATCTAAGAAAAGGCTCAGAGTCTTCCTTTTACTACCACAGCACAGGCCCCTAGCTATTCCACCTGTGTTAGACATTGTTGATGTATTTTCAGAGTCCAGTCTGACCCCTGACTCCTTGCCTCCAGCTCCTGTTAAGCCGGACAGGTACTACAGGGTTCCTGACTCTCATAAATTCATTTTCAAAAACCCTGCTGCTGACCCAGAAACCATCTCTCAGGGTCCCAAAGGGGTCAAGTCCTCAGCTGCAAAAAACCCTACCCCCTCTGACGGAGATTCTAGGGCATTGGACAGATGGGGAAAAAAGATTTACACTCCTGCTACCTTGGCTATAAGGGCTTTAAATTGTCAGTTTCATATGCTCAAATATCAGCAATATATTATGTCACTGCTTAAACAGAAAATGTTGATAATTTCTGAATGTGCAGAAAACAAAGAAATGCAGGATTTATTGCATGCAGCTGAACAAGTTGGAAAGCATACTTTGCAATGTGGTTTTGATTCTTTGGAGGCCTCCTGCAGAGCTGCTGTTACGGGATCTGTCATCAGGAGGCATGCTTGGTTAAAGGAACAAAATCTGCCTGATCATGTCAAAGCAAAATTATTAGATGCCCCATTACAGCATGATACCTTGTTTGGTGTTAAAGCAGAAGAGGTGTTAAAGAAAATGGAGGACAAAGAATCTATACAAACTGTTAAGGATTTCTTACAAGTTCAGCCTCCCAAGATTTAGCAGACACTGGCCTACAAGGAATTGGTCCTTTCCAGTGTCAGACAGACCACAAAGGGGCAGATACAGACGCCCAAGAGGCAGATCCCAGCCCCAAGGTTCATACAGGCCTAAACAATGGGGTGCTTCTACCTCCAAAAGTGGAGAAGACAAATCACAGCCATGCAGGAAACAGTCCCAATGACTTCCCCCTGCCTGCACCAAGCACTTATCTTCTGGCAGCACCACGGCCGGCCTTAGGCATAGGCAAACTAGGCAATCGCCTAGGGCGCCGTACAGACCGGCCGTGTAAAGGGCGCAATTTGCAAGTATTTATTCATTTATGCAGGCAGCAGAACCATAGGGGGAGGGGCGAGCACACTCCCACTTTTGTAGCAGCTTGGCCAGGAGGCTTCAACGATTAAATGACGAGCCGCCTTCTTTAAGGAGGAACCAACGTGCATCTCATACACGCATGCCAGCATAGATGTAAAGACATTCTGCAGGCGCGAGTAAGTTGAACTAGTAGAAAAGTTGAGAGGGGGTTAAGTCTACGTGTGCGCGTGTGGACGTTCATTTTAAAAAGAAGGTAAGTGTATGTGTGTGTGTCATTTAAACCGAGCTTCTGTATGCGAGGGAAATTGTAGGTGTATGTACGTATGTGTATGTATGGAATTTAAATTAAGTCTTTCTGTTTATATGAGAGGTAAAGTGCATGTGTTACTGTTTGAGAGAGTAGGTGTGTGTATGAGAAAAAAGGTGCATGTCTGTGTGTTGTATGAGAGAGTTGGTGTGTGTGGAATTTAAACTAGTCGTTTTTGCTGTATGAAATGTGTGCTGCTTTGTGAGGGAGTAAGTATGTGTGTGTGTATATCGCTATGTGAAAGTAGCTGTGTGTGTGCTTGTGTCTCTTAGTTCTACTTATTTTTAATGTATAATGTTTTGTATAGCTGTAAGATACAATCTGAAGTAGGGAGTTCATTTGTCAGCAACCTGTGGGGTCTTGGATCCGATATCGGATCCGAGCCAGCAACTTGTTTCAAGCTAATGGATCCGAGCTCCTAGCTCCTCCCTTCACCCATAATGCCCTCCTAACCCTCCATGACCTCAGATCTAGTTTGCCGCGCTTGTGGATAGCTGGATCCCCTTGAGCTCAGCAAGTGAATTATCAGATAAGTTTATTTTTTCTGTCAAACTTTCCTTTTTTGTTTCAAATTTTAACGTTTGTAAGTGTTAGGTACCCTTTAGTATAAAAATATATTTCTTTAATTAGTTCCCTCCCTTCGTTTGGTCGTTAGTGAGTGTGTGTGTGTGTGTGTTGTGTTTTTGGGGCCTGTGTGTTTGCGTAGTTCTACCCTTTACTTTTAAGTATGGCTGAGGCCCCAAAAGCCACTTTTTCGAAATGTACCGAGTGTGACCATAAGCTCTCCCCGGCTGATGGCCACACTCGGTGCGTTCGGTGCCTTGGGGTTGAACACCTCTCCTCAGGCTGTACCATTTGTGCAGCGTTCAACCCCAGGGCACTGAAAGAGCGGAGGTCGAAGCTAGTCTTGGCGGGACTTTTACCCCTGGACTCAGCTCCGGCCTCCGCTGCTCCCGTGGCTCCACCACAGCCTGTGGTTGCTGCCATTCCTGCCCCCCTTCCTCCGTCCGGGACTCAAACTCCCGCTAAAGTGTCGGAGGACAGGGAGGCCAGGAGGGAGAAACGGAGGGAGAAGCACCACAAGCGGCGAGCTGAGACCTCCATTTCGGCCCCGCCAGCTAAGCGGGCTTCTCCCTCCACTGCTTATAGGTCTCCTCCTCCTCGGCTCCGATCTCCTTGTTTCTCCCCGGGGCCCGATCTCCATCGAGGTCATCGAGGCGGCATTCCAGGCCTGCCTCTGTGACCTCTTTGAGATCTACCTTTAGTTTATCCGATGCAGACTTGGACCGGATGATGCAGAGGTTCATCCAGGCCCAGCTGCAGATGGGAGTGCTCTTGCCTCCCTTGGGAGCGACACCTTTTTTCCACCCTATTGCTCCTTCTCCGACCCGCTATCCGGTTCGGAGCGTTCGGAGTCGAGCAGCGTTGGAGCCGGGGGTGGGTCGGCACCGACAGTACTCGGTACTTCGGATCCGACCCTGCCCTTGAGCCTGCCGAATCCGACCTCTCGGAGCAGTGGCCCGAACTTCGGATCCGAGGGATTCAGTGTGCCTTCGGCTCCATCCAGCGCACTGGTCCTTCGGATCCGATGGTCGCGGCGCCGGTTCTGATCCCTTCATCGGATCCCAGTGGGAGCCAACTTTCGGATCCAAGAGAGAGTGGTTCTCCCTCTGCCTTCGATGTTGTGGAGAGGGCTCTGTTGAGAGCATCCGGACCCCCGGTCCTTGTTTCGGCTCCTCCATGCACTCCCTCTCTGCTGGGCCAGGCTTCCATCACCCGGCCAAAGGGACAGCCTGCTTCAATGTCACAGATGGTTCCATTGGAACAAGATGTTGCTGGCGAGGCCTCCTCGGACAGCCCCCCCCGAGGAAGTGCCCCGCAAGCATAAGTGCAAGAGGAGGCACGTGGACTCCCCTGAGTCCTTAACCAAGGACACGGACTTGGAAGAAGGGGAAGGCTCCCCAAGATCGCCCCCTGAGGATGTCTCCTTTGGAGACATCATGGAGATGCTGAGGATCAGAGGTGGGTGGTCTGCCCCCAAGTCTTCCTCAGAGTCCGTGTTTCTGGAGGCATTCGAAGCAGGCCCATCTACCTCTTGGGTGTCCCCTCCGGCCGACCTCATCACCACCAGGGCGTGGAAGGATCCGGACACCGTGGAGCCAATACCAACACGCCCGGACAAAATACTTAGCCCCCCTCAGACTGATCACACTGGAGTAAGGGCCCCCCCGTAGATGCCATGTTGACGGCGGCAGCCACGAAGAGGGAATTGGCTCAGGAGAGCCCCTCAGTCCATCCACCGAGCAAGGAGTCCCACTCGATGGACCGCTTAGGAAAGCGAGTTTTTAGTTCAGCGACCTTCTCGGTAAGGTCTCTGAACTATATGGCACATGTCATCAGGATGCAGCGGGATCTTATCAAAGAATACGCTGCCTCCCCCCCTGAGTCCATGTCGGCGGATGACAAGCAATTGTACTCCACCCGAATGGCCACTCTGAGATCAATTTCTAATACCTCTATGCGGCTATTGTCCCACGCCACAGAGGGAGCCGCTAGGGCTAGCGGAGCAGGCCTAGTCATGAGACGTCAGGCCTGGCTCCGTCATTGTGACTTTGCGGAGCCTTTTAAAGCGTCCTTTGCGAATGCCCCCTTCGATGGTTCTGCCCTGTTTGGCAAAACGGTTCGTGAGACACTTGTCCAGAGCGAAAAGGACGGGAAGATGGTGTCTGCCGTCGGAGTCCGCTTCTCTGCTCCCCAGCGGTCCTTCTTGAAGAACCAAAAGGGTCAGAAGAAGATGTGGTTCCGGAAATCGCAACATTCCCAACCCGCTCTGGACAACCAGTCCTACCGTGGCAGAGGAGGACAGGGGAGGGATGCCGCCCCAGGGGCAGAGGGGCTCCGAGAAACTTTGGGTCCAGAGAACCTTTCTCTGAGCGGCCCGCGCAGCAGCCCTGAAGGGTTGCCCGGCTGCTCCACTCTGGAGGCAGTCGGGGGGCGCTTCTCGGAGCACCTAGCGGCATGGGAGTCCATCACTACAGACCGCTGGGTGCTATGCATTATATCCAGAGGGTACAGAATACCATTACTCCATGTCCCCAAACTCAGAAACCTCCCCGATGTACTTACCCGATCAGAGGGAGGCCGCAGCTGCAGAAATTTAGCAGCTGCTAAGAAAAAGAGCCATCCAGCCCGTCCCCCAAGACCAGCTCGGATTAGGGTTCTACTCCAGGTTCTTTTTGGTGCCAAAAAAGACTGAGGACTTGAGACCGATTCTAGACCTTTCCCGCTTGAACCTGTCAGTAACCAAGGAAAAATTCCGAAAGGTCACTCTTCAATCTATTCTTCCCCTTTTAAGGGAAAACCATTGGATGTGCTCTATAGACCTCAAGGATGCGTATCACCACATTCTAATGGACAGACGATCCAGGAGGTTCCTCCGCTTCCGGCTGGGAGCCAGTCACTATCAGTTCAGGGTCCTTCTCTTTGGCCTCACCACAGCCCCCAGGGTGTTCACCAAGGTATTAGCAGTGATTGCGGCCCACCTGAGACTCCAGGGAATACAGGTCTTTTCGTACCTGGACGACTGGCTCCTGACCGCCTCAACAAGGCATCTACTTTGCTCAACCAGAGACTTCTTTCTCCGCCTAGCCCCACAATTAGGCATTACCATCAATGTCGACAAATCTCTTCTGGCCCCAACACAAGTCATAGAATTCATAGGTGCCAGAATAAACACCAGAGAGCTACGAGCCTTCCTAACCTCCGAGAGAATCCGGAATTTGCAACTCCATATGCGGGCCATCCTCCAATCAGAGACTTCTCCAGCGGAATTGGTCTTGAGGGCACTAGGCTCCATGGCGGCCGCGATTACGCTTCCATGCGCCCATCTGAACATGCAGGTACTGCAATGGACACTTCTAGTGCAATGGTCCTTTCTATCCCTTCTTCTGCACCACCCCATTGCTATCAGCAAGGCTTGCAGGAGGGCTCTATTATGGTGGCTCCAAGCCTCGGACCTCCATATGGGCCATCCCTTCTGCACCTCTCCCCCTCTCGCCACGGTGACCACGGACGCCTCCTGCCTCTGGTGGGGGGGGGCATTTTTCAGGCAGGACAGTCCAAGGCACGTGGAACAACACAGAGACCTCCCTGCATATCAACGTTCTGGAGATGAGTGGTGCTGTTCGCGTTGCAAGCACTTCAGGATCTCCTCCCCATAGGAACGATTGCGATTCAGTCGGACAACATGTCTGTTGTCTGGTACATCAACAAACAGGGGGGAACCAGATCGTACCCCCTATGCTGCAAAGCCATGAGAGTATAGGAATGGCCGATCTCCACCAACCGCTTTCTCATTGCAATGCACATTCTGGGACGGACCAACATCCTAGCGGACAAGCTCAAAGTCGCACCCTTCTTACCCCGTACGAGAGGTCTCTCAATCCACTAGTAGCGAAGCAGATATTCACAAAATGGGGGCAACCCTGCTGCGATCTTTTTGCGTCTCCATCAAACACCAAATGCGACAATTTCTTCGCTCTAATCCCCCCTCCAGGGGAAACTCCAAGAGATGCTCTGGTGCATGCTTGGTCACCCGGTCTACTTTATGCCTATCCTCCGCTGCCCCTGATGCTGCAACTCCTACAGAAAGCCTCACGGTTGGGGAGCAGGATGATCCTCATTGCCCCATTCTGGCCTCGGCAAATTTGGTTCCCTTACCTGTGGTCTCACCTTGTGAATCCTCCTTGGATTCTAGATCCCACTCCGGATCTCATCTCCCACCCGTCGAACTTACCGACCCCAAACCTGGGCAATCTCAAACTATAACAGCTTGGTTGCTCCAGTTCCACTCCTAGTTAGGACTCCCGGTATCTCTTCACCAGTCAAAGCCATCCTTGTGGCAGCGCATAAGCCTTCCACCAGGAAAGTGTACCGCAGTAAATGGAAACGTTTTTCCATCTGGGCGGAGCGTCATGATCTAGATCCCTTTACGGCTCCTCTTCCATCTATATTAGACTTCTTAACTGAACTCTTTCAGGAAGGCGCTAGTTGTTCAACTGTCAAAGTGCAATTGGCAGCCATATCACATTACCATGTGGGACATGATACACAGGGCCTTTGATGTCGGCCAAGTTGTGTAAAACCTTTCTCAAGGGCACCTTCTTACTTAGACCCGCTATAAAGGAAGCCGTGCCACCATGGGATCTTGCATTAGTTCTTCAAGGCTTGACTGCTCCACCTTTTGAACCCACTGCTTCAGTAGATCTCCAATTCCTGTCTTGGAAAACAGCATTCCTTGTAGCCATCACTTCAGCAAAGAGAGTTTCGGAGCTTCAAGCTCTTTCTGTGAAGCCTCCTTATTTGATCTTTCACCCAGACAGAGTGTACCTCAAGATCAATCCCTCTTTTCTCCCCAAGATAGCATCAGAAACCAACATAAATCAATCCATAAATTTACCGGTTTTCTTCCCTAAATATCAGAATAAGGGATAGGACAAGCTGCATTCATTAGATGTTCATAGGCAGCTTCGTTTTTATACTCCTAGAACAGCTGGCCATAGGCAATCCGACCAGCTGTTAGTTTCCTTTGCCAAATTTAATTTGGGGAAAGCAATTTCAAAAGTATCTTTATCACGCTGGATTTCTCAATGTATCCTATTGGCGTATCAAGTCTCTGGGAGACCCACACCAGAAGGAGTTCGTGCTCATTCCACCCGCTCCATTTCTACTTCTGCGGCTTTCAAGTCTAGAGTCCCATTGGATGATATTTGTTCAGCAGCCACTTGGGCTTCATCTCATACCTTTATTAACCACTACAAACTGGACGTGATTTCTAGAGGGAGAGCATCCTTTGGCTCTGCGGTGCTTCGCAATATCCTTCCATGATGGCCACCCAAGGTGCAGGTAGCTGGGGACTCTGTCCCACAGGTTGCTGACAAATGAACTCCCTACTTCAGATTTAGGAGTTATGTACTCACCATAACGTTCCATCTGAGTAGGTAGCTTCATTTGTCTGCAACCATCCCCCCCACCTGGCCTTCTTCGGATCTATTGGTAGTTGGATACCCATTTTTTTGGGTAAATATTGAGGGGCAAACTCGATCTGAGGTCATGGAGGGTTAGCAGGGCATTATGGGTGAAGGGAGGAGCTAGGAGCTCGGATCCATTAGCCTGAAACAAGTTGCCGGCTCGGATCCGATATCGGATCCAAGACCCCACAAGTTGCAGACAAATGAAGCTACCTACTCAGATGGAAAGTTATGGTAAGTACATAACTTCTAATTAATGTATAATGTGAGAGTGTTCAATCTCGCCGTTTGTTCTTGCACACGGGTTCGGAGCCGATCCTCGGCTCCGAGTCGGCCGAATTGCAAAGCTCTGAATCTGAGAAGCTCGAGACCAGCCCATATCCCACAATCCTCCCTGCCATTACTCAGATCTAGTTTGCCGCTGCAACAGATTGGATCGAGGAAAGCTCGGACCAGATAGAAAATTGATAATTGGTTTCTATTTACAGATAAGCTACTTATTTTTTTGCTGAAATAACTTTATATTTCTTAAATAGTTTATAGAAGTGCTGTGTGTGTTATATGTATACATGTGTATATATATATATATATATATATATATATATATATATGTACACACACCCTTTTTTCTTCAGGCACCCTTTTGTGGCCTAACCCCTTTTTTTCTTAGGGTGTGGTTTGTGAGTGTCTTATATTATATAGCCTTTCTAGACTTGTATATACATTTATAGTATTAGTAGTCTTTAGCAGTTTTTTTCTACTCATTAGCCTAAGTGAAGTGTTTGTGATATTAGCATGTTGGAGAAAGCTAAATCTGGCTTTAAAAGATGTCAGTGTGGGCAGAAAATGTCCATTACTGACAATCATGCTTCCTGCGTCTACTGTCTTGGCCCTCTCCATCTTCAAGAGGATTGCTCTATTTGCCATTCCTTTAGTGGGAGGGTCATGACAGATAGACGCAGGAAGCTCATAGACAGAGGGTTACTGAAGCCTGCCTTTCAAGAGGCTTTGGACAAGTCTGATCAGGCTTCTAAATCCTCAAAGGGGTCGAACATGTCGGAGCCCATGTCATCGGCTCCGAGTTCATCTTCTAGGGCTCGTTCGCCGGTTCCACAGATCTCGGGGCCGAGCGTCGAACATTTATCTTTCCCTGAGCCCCAGATCTTGGAACCGGTGTCGGAGCTGCCATCGCCGTCCATTCTTCGGTCGGTGCCATCTTCGGCTCCTTCGACTCGTTCTTCCTGACCTTTATCTGAGACAGATGTGGATCGTGTCATGCAGAAACTCATGGAAAACACGGCCCTTTCCAAGTTAATTGCAGTTTCCTCCCAGTTGGCGTCGAAACTAGAAGGCCTCCCCATATCTCCAACGGGTCCTCCTTCGAGACCCATCCAGATCTCGGAGCCGGGAGAGGATGACCTGATGATAGTGGAGCCCTCTGTGCCGAAACCGTCCATTGCACGATCGACACCATTGACTTTAACTCCTTCGGAACCGATAGGGGAGTCACGGAGCCGATGGTCTCTCCTGTGTTCCGGGACAGAGAGTCGTACCGACCTTTCGGTGCCGACTCTCCCTCTCGGGGCCTCGGCGCAGACTGGCTCGGCTCCGTCCTCGGGGTCGGAGCCCGCGGCACCTGGGTCTGGGATGCTCCCATGTTCTTCGGAACCGGGGGAGCCCTCGGCCCGGGGTTCAGGGGCCTTTGACCTTATGAGGAAAGTATTGTCTGCACAGACAACCATGTCATCAGGGGAATCTTCTCCTTCCCCAAAAGGGCCACGACCCATCCAAAGCGTAGAGCCTCATTGCCTCAGCCACCCGCAGAGGGTTCCCCCTGTTCCTTGGAGGCCTCACCAGAAGCCCCCTCTGAGGTCCCGAGGAAACGGTTGTGCAAGAGGAGGCACATAGATTCCCCACAGGAATCTCTAACGTTTGACACCGACTTGGATGAGGCAGAGGGGTCCCCCAAATCACCCTCGGAGGATGTCATTTGCAGACATCCTGGAGACCTTGAAACAGAGGGGTGATAGGCAATCCCTAGCCCCCACTGAGGACGAGTCTGTGCTGCTGAAGGCTTTTGGGGCTCAACCTTCTACCTCCTGGGTGACTCCGCCCTTCGATGAATTAATGGAATTGATTGCTCGAAGGGCATGGGAGGCACCTGACACAGTGGAACCAGTCCCTAGGAAACCAGACAGGTTCATCACTGCCCCCCTGCCCCCCAAGATAAATCTTATCTCGCCAAGGGAGTTCCTGTCGACGCTATGGTGGTGGCGGCAGCCACGAAAAAGGAGATGTCTGAGTCTTCCTCATCTGTTCATCCTCCTAATAAGGATTATAGGACTATGGACAGATATGGGAAGCGCGTTTTTAGTTCAGCGACTTTTTCCATGCGTTCGCTAACTATTTGACTCATTTCACACGTTTGCAGAGGGATCTCATCAAGGAGCTGACAGATACCCTCCAGGGTAACACAGATGCTGCTGTTTCAGAAAAAGCAACAGCACAACTTAACACCCTCGCCTCCATAGTAAACTCATCCATGAGGCTCATGCAGCCGAGGGATCGAGTACAGCTGCAGCTTCAGCAATTGCTCTTCGAAGACCATCATGGATGCGGCTGTGCTCCTTTGCGGAAGCCTGCAAGTCTTCCTTTGCCAATGCCCCTTTTGATGGTGCCACACTTTTCGGGCCAAAGGTTAAGGAGACTCTCACTCGGTGTGAGCAAGAGGGAAAGACCCTGTCTGCTGTTGGGGTCCGTTTTTCCGCTCCTACTAGACCGTACCCCAAAGGGCAACGAGGCGGAAAAATGTGGTTCCGTAAGAATGTGGGATCTTTCTAGACCACACAGAGTGATACCCCCTCCAGAGGCAGAGGAGGGGGTAGAAATGGAAGACGCCGCCCCGGCGGCAGGGGGAGTCCGCATAACCAAGGCGACAGGGATTCCGTCCCAGGGAAGCCTTTCCAGCACTCCTGAAGGGAGGCCCAGCTGTCCTGCTCTGGAGGCAGTCGGGGGTCGCTTGGCTTTATACCCACCGGCCTGGCTAAATATTACTTCGGATTCTTGGGTAAAAAGCATTATAACCAGAGGATACAAAATCCCCTTCACATCAACTCCACCTCTACAAAGAAGGTTTCCAGACGTGCCACCCCGTCTGCAAAATCCAGCAGCTGTAGAAATTTCGAAGCTGCTCGAAAACAGAGTCATCCAACCAGTCCCGGCGGACCAAAGAGGATCCGGAACTTACTCAAGGTTCTTTTTAGTTCCAAAAAAGACAGGGGACTGGAGACCGATCTTAGATCTCAGCCATCTCAACACCTTCGTGAAGAAGGAAAAGTTCCGGATGGTCACGCTTCAATCGATCCTTCCATTCTTACAGAAGGATGATTGGATGTGCTCTATAGATCTCAAAGACATGTACTACCACATCAAAATGGTCAGACCGTCCAGAGATCACCTGCGCTTCCAGCTGGGAGCCAGTCACTTTCAGTTTCGAGCTCTGCCCTTTGGACTCACCTCAGCCCCCAGGGTATTCACCAAATGCATGGCAGTAGTTGCGTCTCACTTGAGAAGACAAGGATTCCAGGTGTTTCCCTATCTGGACGACTGGCTCCTCACCACCACCACCGAGCGTCGCCTATTGCAAGCCAGAGACTATACAGTCAGCCGTTGTTCCCACCTAGGGATTTCCATAAACTTCGAAAAGTCTTGCTTATCGCCCTCACAGTGTATTTCCTTCATCGGAGCAGACCTAAATACACGATCGACACTACTAAAGCTCCCTCCAATAAGGGCGTCAACCCTCAAACAGCAGGTTCTTCTTCTGGTCAGCAAGAAAGCCCCAGCCAAACTGGTGTTAAAAGTGTTGGGACTGATGGCAGCCACACTAATTGCAGTTCCTATGGGAAGGTTACACATGAGGATCCTACAATGGCTGCTCTTCGCGCAGTGGTCGTTCCAACACCTACCCCTAGCGCACGAGATTAGGATAACAGACTCTCTCATGGTGGGTGTGCGATCAGAACCTCACTATGGGTCTTCCGTTCGTTCTACCCAGTCCAACAGCCACGATAACCACGGATGCTTCCCTGATAGGGTGGGGAGGCCTTTTTCAGGGAAGAACAGTCCAAGGAGAATGGTCCAACATGGAATACACTCTACACATAAATGTTCTGGAGCTGAGGGCGGTGTTCCTGGCGTTGCAACACTTCCAAGCCCTCTTACCTCTAGGAACAGTAGCAGTTCAGACGGACAACATGTCTGTGGTCTGGTACATAAACAAGCAAGGGGGAACCAGGTCTTACCCGTTATGCAGAGAGGCCATGAGAATTTGGCAATGGGCAGAGTCCACGGGTCACTTTCTGATAGCAACGCACATCCCGGGTTCATCCAACGTCATTGCGGACAGGTTGATTAGAACCATCCTGTTACCTCACGAGTGGTCCCTCAATCCACAGACAGCGGAAAAGATCTTCCGCATATGGGGACAGCCTTGCTGCGATCTGTTTGCTTCCCCGTTGAATGCAAAATGCAGAAGCTACTTTGCCCTTCTACCCCCTCTGGGGGATGTCCCCAGGGACGCACTGATACACGATTGGCCCCCGGGTCTCCTATATGAATTTCCACCTACTCCCTTGATTCCCAGATTTCTACAGAAAGCCAGGAACCTGGAAAGGACTATAATACTCCTAGCCCCATTCTGGCCTCATCAAATATGGTTCCCCTTTCTTCGAGCCTATCAAATAGAGGAACCATGGATTCTGGACCCAGTACCAGATCTACTGACCCATTCGTCGGGAGTTCCTCACCCGTCTCTTCAGTCCCTCAAACTAGCAGCTTGGCTGCTCCGCTTCCCTGCCTAGCCAGGTCTGATCTACTTCCCCCGGCAGTTCAACACATTCTGGTTGCTTCTCATAAAGCTTCCACTACTAAACTCTATACGAGTAAGTGGAAACGCTTTGTATACTGGGCGTCTAGCCAACACTTAGACCCCTTGGTAGCTCCTCTACATGACATTTTAGAATTCTTATCTGTCCTCTTTCACGAAGGAGCTTCTACTTCCACGCTAAGAGTACAGTTGGCGGCCATATCAAACTTCCATATTGGTGAGGAAGGTTCTCCCATTATGTCTCACAGACTTTGTAAGGCCTTTATGAAAGGAACCTTCCATCTTAGGCCGCTTGTCAGAAAACCTTTCTTTCCATGGAACCTGAATTTGTTACTGTCACAACTCATGTTGCCACCTTTTGAACCTGCTTCGTCATGTCTCTTAAAGTTCTTATCGTGGAAGACACTGTTCCTCGTCGCCGTGACCTCAGCTCGTAGAGTATCAGAGTTGCAAGCATCATCGGTCAGACCACCTTACTTGATATTCCATCCAGATAGTCTCTTTGCGTACAAATCCATCTTTCCTTCCAAAAGTATGCTCAGTTAAGAATATTAACCAGTCTATAGAACTCCCTACCTTTTTCAAGAACCATACTAACAAACTGGAGTACATATTGCACAAGTTGGATGTTCACAGGCAATTGAGATTTTATTTGGATAGGACCAAAGCTTACAGGAAAACGGATCAGCTCTTCGTTGCATTTGCAGACAATAAAAAGGGCATGGCAATTACTAAACGTACACTATCTAAATGGCTTGCTGACTGTATAACCTTTGTATACTCTAAATCAAATCAATCCTTACCCACCAAACCGAAGGCCCATTCTACCAGATCCGTCTCCACTTCCTTAGCTCATGCAGCTCGCTTGCCTTTGGACACTATTTGTGCAGCAGCCACGTGGTCTAAGCCACATACTTTCATCACTCAGAGTGGACAAAGTCTCCAAGGACAGGACATCATTTGGTTCCACTGTGCTTAGGAACGTTCTTCCATGAGTCACTCGGGGTGACGGAGCTAGGGACGCTACCCGTGTGTAAGAACAAACGGCGAGATTGAATACACTCTCATAAAGAAGTTATGTCCTTACCATAACGTTCCATGTGGAGTATTCATCTCGCCTTTGTTCTTACATTCCCTCCCTTTCCCTCCCCACGTGTTTGGAAGAACTGGTAGGATTAGAGTCTGATCGACATGTCTTGACCCCTTCCGGAGTATATGGTCCCGTCTATCATGGGATATATGTTTCGACCATTAGTTATTGCTATGGTGAGAGAGTGTCTCAATGTCTGAGAGAGTGTATACTTCTAGCACCAGAGGTGTTGGATCTTTTGGTCTGGTTTGTTTGCAAACTAGATCTGAGTAGTGGCAGGGAGGATTGTGGGATATGAGCTGGTCTCGAGCTTCTCTGAGATTCAGAGCTTTGCAATTCGGCCGACTCTGAGCCGAGGATCGGCTCCGAACCCGTGTGTAAGAACAAAGGCGAGATGAACACTCCACATGGAACGTTATGGTAAGGACATAACTTCTTTTTTATTCAGTTCATAAGTGAATATTTTATGGATATAGTCAGCAGATGCAGCATGGTGGCATAATGGATAGCATTGTTGTCACCACAAGAGGATCCCAGGTTCAGTTCTTGGCTGGGTTGCCTCTTTCATGTATGTGATTTGGTTTCCTCCAGGTGCACATTCCAAATACATGTAATAGGTGGATTAGACACTCTAAATTGGCCATATATGTGAATGTGTATGTGGTGTGACAGAACTAATGCATCAGGGCTAGCCACCTAGTGGTGTAAACTTTGTCTCTAAGTGATTGTCATTGTTGAAGTGATGCCTTGACACCCTATGGAATAATGGGAAAAACAGGGTTGTGGATGGATGAGTACGCAACAGAGCAGCCCGCATCCCTGCTCCTGAAAAAGCCATGCCTATATTTATGGCATAAGGCATTGTCAGAATAGTGAAAAAAAACATCTAATTATGGCAAAACAGGAGATTCAGAAATTAGCAGAAGAGAAACTCTGAACTACTTCCGAATGGCTGAGGTACAACATATAACAAATGAGTAGACTTGGGAACTAATTAGTATGCACTTCATGAAAATCTCCTTAACACATAAAAATATGATTATAAATAACTCCATGTTGTGGTTGCTAAAGGAATTTTGTACTTCACCTATTACACCTAAACATATGGTCTATTACCCATTAAATATTATTATTAGTTATCGTAACTTTATATTCATGCACCCTAAGTATAGGGAATGGAATTTTATTGTATTCCCTATAATTTATACTCAGGGTATGCTTATTTCATCTACTTCTGAAGGAGCTCATTTAGCTATAGATAATAATCTAAAGTACTGGTATCAGTTGATATCTGATAATAAAGTTAAAAATCTAGATTTCTTAAAACAAGAATTTGATCTAAGAGAAACTTGCTGGTTAGAGGTTCAGATCTTTAGACAACATCTCATTGATAGAATAGATCTAATGTCTATAACAGTTAAAGAATCTATTCCAAAACTGATTGATTACTTGATAATAAATTTACAGCATAAAGTTTCGGATAAAGGTAAACTTTCATATATACATAAAATTATCAGACAAGAAACTTTTTACAATGTAGATTCATACTGGAATTATTTCACCTCTATTAATGGGGACCCACCAACTCAACAAGATAAACAATATATATTGGAATCTGCTTATAGAACTACATCTTCCATTGTCTGGAGACTTTATACATGGAAATTTTTACATAGATCTTTTATACACATTTGATGATGAATAAAATTAATAATAAAGATAATCTATGTAAGAGATGTAATGTAGAAATTAATGCTGACTGGGCTCATACGTTTATGACTGTATGAAGTTGAAAGAATACTGGAAGTCAATTAATGAATTTTGCAGGCTCTTTTTACAGATAATTTCATTATTTCTAAGTCTCTTATATTATTCAACACACCTGTACCTCAATGTGTTAAAAAGATTAAGCTTCCCTTGTTATGGTCTATCCTAGCAGTGGCTAGGAAAATAATAACTAGAAATTGGATTTCAGATACACCTCCTTCGTTCAATGAATTTAAAAATGTTATGAATATAATGTGTCATATGGAAATAAGCACAATTAGAATGAGAACAACTAGAAAAACATCACATTTTATTGTATGGGATAATTTACAAAATTTGTTAAAAAAATTCTAATTTCAATAGCACAGTATTTTAGTTTAATTATCTGATCTGATTGTAGTGGATGTCTTTGTAAATACTTTAGTTGTTTTGTTGAATATTATAATAATACCTATTTTTAATTATTTGTATAAAATTGTTATATTTCTCTTATATGTTAAAACAATAAACTTGTTTTAAAAAAAAAAAAAAAGAAAGAAAGAAATTTGAGGATAAAATCACTTTTGGTAAGACAGCATTTATAAATAAAATTGAAAGATTTAAGGTTGACAGAGGTAAAGAACCAAAATATCCATCCAGCTAGCTGGATTGGCAGATGGATGGATAGACAGACAGAAGTAAGAATAAGCATAGTAACAAACAGATACATCAAGAAGTATGACTTGGTGAACATGTAAAACATGACCAGACAAAAAAATGTGATGGTAGTAGTATAGTTAAGTTATTGTGGAAAAGTGATTTTACAGGAGTCTAAGTCAGGGACTAACAAGACATAATCATCACAAGACTCAATAGCCTTGAATTTCATAGGATATTGTTATGAGGAAGAGATTCCCACCAACATCATTTAGCTGTTTATACAATAAGGGTGATTAAGGCCTGCATGTCAGCAGGCAAGTCTTATTCACACTGCTTGCACCTGTAACCACATACTTAGTTTCTAATCATACTGGGTGAGGTACAGCAGGACATACTGGTTTAGCTCCTTTAATAATTCAGTCTGCTTGATAGCTTTTTTTGTTTACCAAGCCCACACTCGGGAACAAGACATCCAAGTGCTTAAACTACTCCTGAGGTTTCCCACCCCCTAAGTAGAGCAGTGTCTTCTTTTAACCTCTGTCTTGGAAGTGTTCATTCTTATCCTGTCTGGTGCATATATATATATATATATATATATATATATATATATATATATATATATGTATATATATATCTCCGGGATTGCACTACAGTGGAAAAAAGAGCATATTCCCTGATGTCGGATTGCACTACAGTGGAAAAAAGAGCATATTCCCTGATGTCTGACAAGTGTTTACTTTGAGTAACACTTTGCCATTTGGTAAATTAAAGTTTTGCTCTTTTCATTTCAGCAAATTTGTCTTCAGTTATTTTGGATTTCGGCCTTGTGAAGGCGATCCCTCTGTCCATGTGGGAGGACTGAATCCCCTTACCTCTTCTCACTTTTATATTTTAACTGCAAGATTGCAGAACACCAAAACAAAGAGAATAATTTGATTTAATGCGCAAAAGGTTTTCCTTTCTTCAAAAGCCTTGCAATTAAAATGTAAAGTCAGCAGGAGGTGTGGGAGTGCAGTCCACAATATGGGTATGGGGGTACAGGGGGACTTGTTTCCCCTACAGTGCAAAAGTTCCATCTGTATAGTCAGTGTTGATGTAATATAAACAAATATTCTGTTGCAGTAGTCTATTTTCTGGCATCATGTTTGCTCTTGTTTACATTAATCATACCTTATAACATCTGTCCTTTCAGTCATCCCCTCTACCCCTTATATTCTCTCCTTGTAGAACCCCAAACTATTTCAACTTAACTTTCCCTTTATTATTCACCCTTAGTCTTCTGTAAAATCCTTTAGTCCCCCTCTTAAGTTCTCATTTACTCTTGATTAATTTTCACACAAATCCAGTTCTAGCAACTTTCAAAGTTAAAAAGTGCAATATTTAAAATCTATCCCTCTTTTGCAACCATTGCATCCACATTGTTAGGCTTTTTTGCACTAAGAGGTTGACAGGTATGCATACCTCAACTGTCCAGATTTTTGCCTCATATTTTTGGCCTATTCCTCATAAAATGTGTGGTTTTCTGGTGAATCACTGACGGTGTAAATAACTAAATGTCGTACATTTGAGTTTCACCCTTCATTTCCTTCAGAAAATGCATGCTAAGACAGATGCTGTTATTGTAGCAACTTTCTAGGTCTGTAAGAGCAATATTTATAATCTGCCCCATTTGGGGGCCTTTGTCCCCCCATAATTTTAGCCTTTGTTCAGATTTCTTGTGCCAAGAGTTTGAGAGGTATGGAAGCATGGTATGTAGTGCCCTAGTTGCTGATTATTTGGTGCATTTTAAGGGGGGATAGGGGTTCTGCATTCCATAGTGTGACCTCCTTTGTTAAGTATACCTAGTAACTATGAACTTATTAGTTTCTCAGTCATCCTCTATTGCAGTATTACTAGCTTACCAATTTTTTTAATGTAATGTAGGCAATTAATTCTTCAAGGGCAGCAGGCACTGAATTTGTAGATAAAATACTGAAATGTAAAGTTGTTTGCCAGTAACAGCCTCTTCATTAGTTAGACATCTCTTTAATGTAGAATTATTCGGATGAATTTTACTTCTGCAGATATTGTCCTTATTGACTGATAGTGGTGGGTTGTAATGACAGATGTTTGAGAGGCCTTTTATGGTTAAAATATTCTGAAATGGGTAGTTGTGTCATTATTGGTTTATGCATTGTGTTTCATTGCTTACTGGAAAAATGTTCAAAACTACAAATTTAAAACACACTCCAAGTGTAAATGTTTCTATGTGCAACTAGCTGTTTTTGTTTATCAAATGGCACACTGTGTTGTAAAATCTGAAAGCATGTTAGTAGCATCATTCCCTTTGGTG
The DNA here is from genome assembly GCF_019279795.1 of Protopterus annectens. NCBI lineage: Eukaryota > Metazoa > Chordata > Ceratodontiformes > Protopteridae > Protopterus > Protopterus annectens. The sequence continues at coordinate 725,586,697 of NC_056748.1, forward strand.
CAGATGGCTGTGGATTCTACTCCCACACCATGTAGATGGAGTGCTGATATTGCATTGCCCATATAATTGTTTCTTAGTTGGTGCATTATAAGGGGGATAGGGGTGCTACACTCCTGAGTATGTCCTTTGTATGAGATGCCTAGTGACTATGAACTTGCTGGTTTGTTAGTCATTTCCTATTGCAATATTACCAACTTACCAATTTTTTAATGTAATATAGGCAATTCTTCAAGGGCAGCAGGCACTGAATTTGTAGATAAAACATTGATATATGAAGTTGTTTTTCCCATAGCAACCTCTTTGTTAGTTACAGATTTCTTTAACGTGGAATTCAGATGATTTTACTTCTGCAGAGATTGTGTGTATGGAGTAATATTGGTGGATTGTAATGACAGAAGTCTTGAGTGGTCTTTTATGGCTGAAATTTTCTGAAAAAGGGTAGTTATTGGTTTATACATTTTGTTTCATTGCCTATTAAAAGAATGTTTAAAACTACAAATTTAAAACACTTTCTAACAACTGGTGCTGTATTATACAAGGAATATAATTCAATGCAATCAGGAAGGTGAATCAAATAACAAATACAGGTATGCATGGCCCTAAAAAATGTGTGCAATGAGTCTGTTTTGAAAAAAGCCCAAAGGTAAACTTAATTCTTCACTGGCCAGATGCATTTTCTATGAATGTGGGTTTTCATGTTGTTTCAATGAATGAGTTTTTCCATTTCAATGAATGTAAGTTTCAAGGGCAGAGAAGATTACTGCTTATGCTAAGTCTGTTTTTATTGCGAGACTGTATTGTTTAGCAAATGGCTACCTGTGTTTTGTGCTATTTTATTTTTATATCTGTAATCACTGTAGAAGCAAATAAGAGAACAGTAGGCATGGTAACTGGTGAGAAGTAACCAAATAATGGAACACTGGAATGGCTGAGGAGGGGGCAGCTGGTGGGGGGAGGGGGTTGCTGTAGGAAGGGCTGTTCTGGGGGGGGCAATCTATTACCCTGCCTAGGGCCCTATTTGACCATGATCCGGCTCTGATATTTAAAGTAGAAAATACTATGTAGAGGTAGTTGCAGTTTAAGATACCTTGTAATGTGGTTATTCTTCCTAAGCATTTAAATCATTTAAGGAAATGACTGGAGTGGCTTTCTTGGGGAGTGACCCTGTGGGTGTGGCTCAAATAGGGGTGTTTCATGACTATGGTGTGGGTGGGGCTTAAGGGGCACCAAAGCACTACTTTGCCTAGGGCACCATTTCGGCTAAGGCCGGCCCTGGGCAGCACCTTTAGGGGGAAAACTAGCACTTTTTTCTCAAAATTGGCACATAACCACCCCAGGACAAATGGGTCCTAGAGATAGTGTCACAAGGCTACAAGTTTCACTTCCATACCCTGCCAAGGGCAAACGGTTGTAACCAGGATATGACGAAAGAGTTTGGATTTTTAGGGAACATTTTTACAATATTGATTAATACTTGATATGATACGAAAAGTGTATGTGGATTTTTATTTTTAAATGTATAACAAATGATCTCAGGGTTGTTTATGTCAACTTAGTAGTTCATTTATCTTATTTTTAACTTTACGATATATGTAAGCGAAATGTGAAATTTGAAGTTCTATGTTAGTTAAATGGTTGGAAAAGGTCACAGTGATTTGAAACGCTTACTACGAGAACCGTCTGTGACTTGATTGGTTGAGTTACATACAGGAGTTTATTTAAACTCGCTGTGAGAGGTAACCGAATGTCTGAAGAAGTCCGGATATTATCCAGACGAAAAGCGCTTCACTGATTACTTTGTTTTCTGTTCCTGTTTTTGTTCGCAAGTTCACAGTTCGTTATATTGTATTTCGTGCTTACAAGTAATAAAACTTGTGGAAGTATCTCCGTTTGGAATCAGTACTTTTCCTGTGGTTACTTGGTTACATTGTTCGTCTTGCGTTTATTGGTACTAGTTTGTTTTGTTGGTAGTACCGACGACAGGCAGAGAGGATGGATACCTCGTCTAACAGTGACGATGCCGAGAAAGGGAACCTAACACAATTATTAGAACTGATGAACGAACGTTTGGATAAACTTACAGCCAAAGTGGACTTAGTGAGTAAAAACAACCCTAACAATTAAGACCATAATGACCTACAAAGGAGTAGACAGAATTTACCCCAACCAGTTGGAAGTCACTCTGGTAACGGATTGGAAGAAGGAGGGGTGAATGTGACTGCTGGTACAACTATAACAAACAACCAGAAGGGGTTAGTAACCCTAGGAACCAATGGTTCGTTCGACTTAACAAATTGGTTAAACGAAGAACTTAACTTGGATAACCAACAGGCAAGTACAAGTGGTGAATATAACAACACAGAACAGGGTTCATTAATAGAAAAACTGAAATATTTTGATAGTAAATTGTTGAAAATTAAGAGATTACAGCTTGAGTTGAACTATTTTAATAAATGCATTAAAGAGAAAATTGTACCTAAAGGGTTGAGGTATTGTACGTGTCCGACAGATCTAATTGAAGGATCACAGTTCCATAAAGAACTTGTTGAACTTTTTAACAACCAAGGATTAGAACTGTTGAAATGTATGGTTAAACATTATCAGGTTATGGTCGAACTAACAACAGAAACCCTAACTTTGGAAAATGATATAAAAAAAGATGTGAACTTTAGTCAACACCAATACGACTATAATAGAACTTTCATCAGTATTGCACAACAGCTAGAGAGGTTAAAGATAACCAAAATTAAAAAACTGCAGAGACCTAAAGGCATATTCAGAGGGGTTACGCATACCGTACACCCCCAGGTTCACAACAAACTAAATATAAGAGTAGGAGGGACCCACCGTTGTTTAACCAGAGAAACTATGGAAGACCAGAACACAGGAAATGGTCCAACGTTGCAACAGGGACTTTTAGAAGTGAGTGTCAAAACAATAGTACTGAGTTCATTAACGAAGAGATTGAATTGGTTGATGGACAGAGGACTCAGTCGAGTTTCGACAGGGAATATCCAAGTTTGCAACAACAGCAACCACAAAACCAGAACCAGTGGGGAACACACGAACAGCAAGACTACCCACAACAACAACAACAAAAACTACAGGAATGGGGGGAGGGGGAACAATTGGATTCCACACCAACAATACCAACAAAAGAAAAAATACAACACCCGCAGCAACAAGAACTAAACCCTGTTACATACAGGGTAGTTTCGAATAAAAATGGTGACTTTAAAATTTACAACCATACTGAACACGATATAGATGGGGCACTGGTTGAATTACTTGCTAAAGGACTGACATTTGTTCCAACCACTAAATGTAATATTTCTGAATTGTTGATTGATTTTAAATTTTTCATCCGAAAGTTAAATTTAACAGCTTTAATGGGTAATTCTTCGTACAGTAACAACGAGTTAAAAGTTACCAGTACATATAATCCACCATTACATCCCACTATTAGTATGTTTGAATTCTTGTGTGAACATGAATTTAGGGAAGTGGTTAAAAAACACAACAGACAAAATAATACAGATAATGTCACTGTACAAGAGAGTCAATAACTAACATTGTTTCGTAGTCTCCCAATTAGATGTATGAAACCCGATAAGGGAGGGGGCCTTGTAGTTATGAATAACGAAGACTACATAAGGAAAATGTTATTGTTATTAGAAAAAGAAACCTATGAAGAAGTGAGTACCAACCAGTTAAATGGGGTATATAATAGGATTAGAATGTTTATTGAAGACTTATTTATGGATGGCTTAATTGATACTCAGCTAAGCCATTATCTTACAATGCTGGCCCCAAGGACCCCTCAACTATTCGGTATACCCAAGATACATAAAAGTTTAAGTGATCCACCCTTTAGGGCTTTAGTGGATTCGAGGCAGTCTATCACATACCCCGGAGCAAAAGTTGTAGACTCGATTTTGAAGAAATTTGTTGAAAAAGAAAAACAAATATGCAAAGACTCCTGGTCTTTTTTACATGAGATGAATACAGTGATATTCAACGAGAAATACAACTTACTTACTGTGAATGTATGTGATTTATATACATGTATTCCACAAGACCTAGGAATAGAATGGGTAGTAGATTACATCAAAAGTAGAGGGGTGACAATGAGAGAATGTTTATTGGTGGAGCAACTACTGGACATCATATTAAAAAACAATTTTGTATCATTTAACAACAAGTTATACTTGCAAAAGACTGGAGTAGCGATGGGCTCACCAGTAGGAGTGAGTTTTGCGAACTTAGTAATGGCTTTTTGGGAAACCAATTTTGTTTTCCAAAGCCATTGGTACGGAATTATTCGATTCTACAAAAGGATTTTAGATGACATCTTTATTATGCTGGAAGGGGATAATAAAGTAGCAGAAGAACTAACTGTGTTTTTAAATGGTACCACCCCATTCTTAAAATTCACTAAGAATTTTCAAGAAAACAAAATTAGCTTTCTGGACATTGAACTAAGTAAGGATAGGGTAGAGAAAAGATATACTGCAAAAATCTTTAGGAAGAGCACATACTCAAATTAATTTTTACACTTTTCAAGTTCACATCCGCAACACCAGAAAAAGTCAGTGGTTAAAGGCCAATTAGTACATGCGGCTAGGATGGTCACCACTGAAAATGAATTTGAGATAGAATGTAAACATTTATTTAATATGTTTAAAGAAGTTGTGGAAAAAAGGAAAACAGGTGTGTACAGACCAATTCTGAATTGTGATACAATAGAAATAGAGAATAAGTCCAGGTTAGAGTCAGAACATAATACACCAATGATAACATCAAACTTAAGTGACCTAGGAACTGATTTAATGACTGTGAATACTAGTATGGTAAATAGCAATAAGAACTTTGCTTTAGCATTTACTTTTACGTACAGTCCGATAGCATTAGATATACAGAAAATATTACGAAAGTGTTGGTTTTATTTATCTCTTGATAAAGACATTTTCACGAAAATAGGTGAAAACCCGATTATAACCTTTAAGCGGGGTTTAAATTTGAAACCGCTTTTGTAAACAGAATATAAAGTAAAAAACAACAAAGGAGGGACACGTAAATGTGGCACATGTAAACAGTGTAATTTTATAAATAGTGACAGGACTTTTAGGATTAGGAATGGAATTTTCCACACTTGTGGTATTTATAATTGTAATACAAAATCAGTGGTTTATTTAGCCGAATGCCAGGTGTGCCCTGCATTTTACGTGGGTAAAACAGATCGCAGATTAAGGGATCGAATATATGAACATACCTATGCAATAAAAAAGAAAAATTATAATAATGCATTGGCACGACACTGCGATCAAAATGCAGGGCACACCTTTCAGTTTAAGATTATTTCTAAGATAAACTATAAAACAAGAAGTGGTAACTGCATTAATGATAGTTTGGTTAGGCTTTTACTAGAAAAAAGCGAACTAAACTGGCAGTTACGGTTAGGAGCATGTACGGAACCAGGACTAAATGAGACCTGTTCGATTTCTTGTATATTGAAACTAAAAAGTTTATTCAGGTGACTTATTTGAGGAAACTAAACCCCTAATGAATAACTACCTCCGTTCTTGTTTACTTGGAAGGACACCCTTGGTTACCTGAAAATACTGTAAAAGAACAGAATAATAATATACATTTAAACTTAGGGTTAAGTACACCTAGGGGAGTTAACCCCGATTAAGTTACTTATATATACACTGCCCTTCAAGACTAAAGAAAAAGTTAGAAATATTTAGTTTATTCTAGGCTGACTAGCAGCCTATGATTAGACGTAAATTAGAGATGGAAAAGAACGTCTATATATAGTACCCATAGTTCACTCAAGCTAGATTCTACTATATACACATATAAAAAAAACTTTTTTACTATATTAATATACAAAAATGTTTTATTATATTAATATATATTTTTACCCTTTTACATCAGTAGTATCTGTGTTGTAAATACTTAATTTTAAATGGATCATTCACTGGTTTTAACCAGGATATGACGAAAGAGTTTGGATTTTTAGGGAACATTTTTACAATATTGATTAATACTTGATATGATATGAAAAGTGTATGTGGATTTTTATTTTTAAATGTATAACAAATGATCTCCGGGTTTAGGGTTGTTTGTCAACTTAGTAGTTCATTTATCTTATTTTTAACTTTACGATGTATGTAAGCGAAATGTGAAATTTGAAGTTCTGTGTTAAATGGTTGGAAAAGGTCACAGTGATTTGAAACGCTTACTACGAGAACTGTCTGTGACTTGATTGGTTGTTACATACAGGAGTTTATTTAAACTCGCTGTGAGAGGTAACCGAATGTCTGAAGAAGTCCGGATATTATCCAGACGAAAAGCGCTTCACTGATTACTTTGTTTTCTGTTCCTGTTTTTGCTCGCAAGTTCACAGTTCGTTGTATTGTATTTCATGCTTACAAGTAATAAAACTTGTGGAAGTATCTCCGTTTGGAATCAGTACTTTTCCTGTGGTTACTTGGTTACATTGTTCGTCTTGCATTTATTGGTACAAGGACAAACGGTTGGCCAGACCTGCCAAAACATCAATGGGCAGAGGCACAAAAGCAAGTCTCATCCCTCATGGACATGAGGGCCATTCAACAAGTACCAGAGCAAGAGCAGGGACAAGGATTTTATTCAAGACTGTTCTTGGTACCAAGAAAGGACAAGACCTGGAGACCAATACTGGACCTATCTATTCTAAACACTTCTGGATATGCCAAAATTCAAAATGTTGACCCTGCAGCAACTTCTTCCCATGCTGGGCAAGAAGGCTTGGCTTGTGACTTTAGACCTAAAAGAGGCATACCTGCATGTCCCAATCAGACAAACATGCAGAAGATACCTCAAATTCAAAGCTGGCTCAATGCACTACCAATTCTCTGCACTGCCCTTTGGCTTATCTACTGTGCCCAGGGTCTTCACAAAGTTCCTGGCACCAGTAATTGCATTCTGCAGACAGAGGAATACAAATATATCCTTACTTGGAGGACTGCCTCATTCAAGCAGAGAACAAAGACATTCTACTACAGCATCTGCCGTTTGTAAAGAGATTTCTAACAGGCCTAGGGTACACAGTTAACGAAAAGAAATCAAAACTAGTACCCTCTCAAGAGGTAATATTCCTGGGTGCAAGCTTAAATACAACTGCCCAGATGGCTTATCTCACGCCAGACGAAGGCAACTTGACTGCCTATTTCAACCTGTTGCCGAAAGCCTGCAGAATTTTTCTTGCAGATGTCCTTCAAGGATGCATCTGCAGTCCTTACAAATGGGTTGTCCTGTCGTCAGGCAGCCCTTCGGTCGGCCGGATTCCAAAGTCTGGGTCTGGCTTCGGCTGGTGTCACACTTCACCCGACGTCATAGCTGCAGTTTTTCGGGTATAAAGGCATCAGCCGACGCCATTTTCCTCAGTCTTTCTTGCCGCGTGGCGCCCGAAGCAGAAGCTGTTCGCAAGTGCCGGTCAGTCAGATCCAGAGATTACTACTACCGAATATTACATGTTAAGTTGTCAATCTCGCCTTCATTCTTGCTTGATGGGTTCGGAGCCGATCCCTCGGCTCCGACTCGGCACTTGCTAAGCTCGAGAGTCACTTTTACCAGCTCGAGGCAGCCCCATATCCCATGATGCAAGGCGGTAAGTACCCAGATCTCGTTTGCCGCTTCGCTTATGAGGTCCTCCTTTTACCAGCTCCTGGTAAGTGATTCACTTTATTGATATTTAAGCCCCTTTTTGTTAAAAAAACTTTTATTGTTAGTTATAAGTTAATTATTTAGATTTCCTGACAGAAAATCCCTGTCTCTTTTAATTTTTTTTAGTCAAACTTTACCCATCCCATCCCCTCCTTGTTAGGGTGTGTGTGTGTTTGTTTTTAGGAATACCTTTTTGGTATTTTCTTTAATTTAAATTTTTGACTGGTGTGTGTGTGTGTTTTGTGAAGCACCATGTCAAAGGAGAGGGTCTCAGGTTTTAAGAAGTGTGACTCGTGCTGTCAGAAGATGTCTCTGACAGACGGTCACACTTCTTGCCTGTATTGCCTGGGGCCTCTTCACCTGCAGGACTCCTGTGCTATTTGTCATTCCTTCAGCCAGAGAGTCCTGCAGGAAAGACGCAACAAGCTGATACTTAGGGGCCTTCTTAAGCCGGAGGGCTCTCCGGCTAAGTCGGCTCCATCAAAATCAGCTAAATCTTCCAAGGCCCAGGCTTCTGTGTCTAAGCCTGCGGCCTCGCCCGACTCGTTCAGTCGAGATCGCTCCGGCTGGAGCCGATTCTGGCTTAACAGCCTTCGGCACCGATGGCTATCGGTGCCGAATCTGCATCGACCACTTCGGTGTCGGCTCCGATCGGTTCCGACCCCCATGTGGCACAGGCATCGGTGTCGGCTCCGATCGGCTCCGACACCGTTACTTTGGTGGCTGTATCGGCTCCGGCTGGAGCCGATACATCGAGGCTTCCTGTCGGCTCCGATAAGTCTTCGGCTCCGACAGGATCTATAGTATCGGTTCCGATGGCTCATTCCAGGAAGAGGTCGAGGTCTCCTTCCTTGGAGCCGATACTTTCGGCTCCGACTTCACCTCTTCTTTCAGAACGGAGCCATCGGAGCCGATCTTCAAGGTCATCCAGACTGTCAGATCATGACCTAGAGAGAGTGGTCAGTAGATTACTTAAGTCACAGGTACTGGCCCAAATGTTACATAGTCCGTCTCAACAGACGACTGTTGGTCCACACCCCGTTACAGTTCCTCCTTCAACTCTACCCCAGAGCTTGGAGTTGGAGTCTTCGGGAATGGTTACTGCTACGGCTGGAGGACGGATACCCCCTTCTGTTCCTTCAGCCTCTACTCTTATCTCCTCTTCGAGACCTTCCTTAGAGGGATTCGGTGGTCGGGCTTCCATGGTCTCCTCCGAGGGGGTGAGTGGCATTGGACCCTTGTCCGAACCCGCTCTTCCCCTTGGAGCCTCGGCCTTGGTGAGCTCGGCTCCGACATCTGCCTCTGAGACTTCCCTTTCGGTGATCCCTGGAGTTCCTAGCTCTTCGGAACGGGTTCTCTCGGACCTACCTGGGAGGGGAGCATTCGAGGTGATGAAGAGTGTGCTGGCCACTGGTATCAGTCAGCAGTCTGTTCCCGTAGCTCCTCCCTCTATAGTACCTGTTGACATCTCTGCCACTTCTCTTGCTACAGGACCCAGAGATCCTCCGCCTCAGGTTTCCCCATTGGGAATTTCCCCCTCTTCCGAGGATTCTCCTGATGTTTCGGGAGATCCTCCTAGGAAGAGGACTTGTAAGAGGAAACATGTAGACTCCCGAGTCTGTCACTGGATACTGACTTTGATGAGTCAGAGGGATCCCCTAGAGCCCCTCTGAGGATGTCTCCTTCTCAGACATCCTAGAACTCCTTAAACAGAGGGGAAACTGGCCCACCAACAATCCCTCTGAGGATGAGTCAGTGTACCTAGAGGCGTTTGGATCTCGGCCCTCCACCTCCTGGGTGTCTCCGCCTTCGACCCCCTTATGCAGGTTATTGCACAAAGGCGTGGGCAGCTCCTGACTCTGTAGAGCCAGTCCCTAGGAGGCCTTCAAAATTTATCACTGCCCCGTGTGACAAGCAATTCCTCACTAAGGGTGTCCCCGCTGATGCCATGGTGGTGGCTGCGGCCACCAAAAGGAACTTGCAGATCCTTCCGCACCCGTCCATCCTCCTAATAAGGACTCTAGGACCATGGATAGGTACGGTAAGCGGATGTTTTCCTCAGCGACCTTTGCTATGCGTTAAGCTGAATTACCTATGTCACTTCACCAGACTCCAGAGGGATATCCTTAAGGAGCTGGGTGAAGTAGTTCAGGATCCTACAGCTGCAGGGGCTCAAGAAAAATTGCTTCGCAGCTAGGAACCCTCAATTCCATTGCAAACTCCTCCATGCGGCTAATATCTTATGCTGCGGATGGAGCAGTAGAGCCGCAGGTACAGGTGTGGCTCTTAGACGCCAAGCCTGGATGCGGCTATGTGATTTTGCGGATCCCTTTAAGGCGTCCTTCACAAATTCTCCCTTTGATGGGTCAGCTTTGTTTGGCCCTCAGGTGAAGGAAACCTTGACCAGGTGTGAACAGGACGGCAAGACTCTTTCTGCTGTTGGAGTCCGTTTTTCCACCCTTCTAGACCTTATCCTAAAGGACAGAAAGGTGGGAAAATGTGGTTCCGTAAATCCCAAGGAGTCACGCCGATTCACGTGGTCAGTTTACCCCTAGAGGCAGAGGGGTAACAACAACAGACGCCGCTCTAGAGGCAGAGGGGTCCAAAACCAGGGAAACAGAGAGCCTCTCTCTGACAAGCCCTTTCAGCATCCCTGAGATGTTGCCCGGCTGTCCCTCCTTGGAGGCAGTCGGGAAGATTATCACTGTACCCAGAAGCCTGGCATTCCCTCACTCAAGACAGATGGGTACAGTCGATCATATCCAAGGGTTACATAATTCCTTTCGAGGAAAGTCCCTTCCCTCAAATTCCCTTCCAGATGTACCACCCGGTCTAAGGGAAATTGCAGAGTTAGAAGTCTCAAAACTACTGCAAAAAAGAGCCATTCAGCCAATTACAATAGACCATTCAGAGCCGGAATCTACTCAAGGTTCTTTTTGGTCCCCAAAAAGACGGGAGACTGGAGACCAATATTGGATCTCAGCAGACTCAACAAGTCTATCAGGAAGACAAGATTCCGAATGGTCACTCTTCAGTCAATTCTGCCCTTCTTACAGAAGGACAACTGGATGTGCTCAATAGATCTTCAGGATGCGTACTATCACATCAAAATTCACAGACGCTCCAGGAGATTTCTCCGCTTTCGCTGGGGTCCAGTCATTTCCAGTTCAGAGCCCTGCCCTTTGGTCTCACTACAGCCCCCAGAGTGTTCACCAAATGCATGGCAGTGGTCACGGCTCACCTGAGACGCCAAGGATTCCAGGTGTTTCCGTATCTCGACGACTGGCTCCTGTCAGCCACCACCAGGCATCAGCTTATACAAGCCAGGGATTACACAATAAACCTTTGTTCTCATTTGGGCATCTCAATCAACTTCGAAAAGTCATCCTTATCGCCCTGCCAGTCTATTACCTTCATAGGCGCAAACTTAAACACTGTTCGGATGTCAGCTACCCTTACAGATCAAAGAGTTTCAGACATTGAGTCATGTCAGGATCATTCTGGCCAACAAGAAAGTACAGGCCAGAATGGTTCTAAAGGTATTAGGTCTCATGGCTGCGGCCATTACTCTTCTTCCCCTGGCTCGATTCTACATGCGCCTTCTTCAGTGGATGCTGTTCACACAATGGTCATACCAGCAACTTCCAATGCGTCACCAGATTCTGGTGACACAGACATGCAAAGAGCATCTTGCTTGGTGGATCACATCTCCTCAGGTTCACCAAGGCAGTTACTTTGTACCTCCATCCCCGATAGCCACTGTCACCACGGATGCCTCCCTGATCGGGTGGGGGGGTCATTATCAGGGCAGGATGGTTCATGGGACGTGGCAGCCGTTAGAGTACCATCTGCACATAAATGTCCTGGAGATGAGAGCAGTGCTTTTAACGTTGCAAGCCCTCAACGACTTTCTTCCCGTAGGGACAATTGCAGTCCACACAGACAACATGTCTGTAGTTTGGTATATCAACAAACAGGGCGGAACCAAGTCCTACCCCTTGTGTCAAGAAGCGCTCAGACTATGGCAATGGGCGATCTCCTCTCATCGGTTTCTGGTAGCAACGCATATCCCTGGGAAAACCAACATTGTAGCGGACAGATTGAGCAGAGCTATTCTCATGCCTCACGAGTGGTCTCTCAAGCAATCTATAGCGGAAGAGATTTTTCTGGAATGGGGTCCATGTTGCGATCTTTTGCTACTCCCCAAAACAGCAAATGTCCAGACTTCTTCAGCCTCTTCCCTCTATCAGGCCATCCCCCCAGAGACGCTCTGACCCAGGATTGGCCCCAGGGACTTCTTTATGCCTTCCCTCCATTTCCTCTGATCCCTCAGGTTATCCAGAAAGCTACCGTTTTGAGAGCCAAATTGATTCTCATTGCCCCTTACTGGCCTCGACAAGTTTGGTTCCCGTTCCTCCATCATCACCTGTTGGTGCAGCCGTGGCATCTGGACCCAGTGCCAGATCTTCTGATTCACCAATCGGGTCAGCTGCACCGGTCAATCCCTTCTCTCAACCTCACAGCATGGTTGCTCCACTTCCTTCCTTAGCCAGGCTTCCTTTGATCTCTAACCCAGTTAGAGACATCATAGTAACCGCTAAAATCCTCTACCAGGAGGGTTTTTACAAGCAAAAAGGAACGTTTCTCTTATTGGGCTAAGGCCAAGAATATTGATCCTTTTACTGCCCCTGTTCAGGCAGTCCTGGACTTCTTAGCAGAGATTTTTCATGCAGGCTCCTCTTCTTCCACAGTCAGAGTTCAATTGGCTGCTATTTCCAATTTTCATGTCTGGATAGCAGATCATAATATTATGTCCCATAGGCTCTGCAGGGCCTTCTTGAAAGGAATTTTCCTACTAAAACCTCCAATCAGGAATCCTCCTCCTCAGTGGGATCTAAATTTAGTGCTGACATCCTTGATTCTTCCCCTTCGAGCCAGCTGCTTCTTGTTCCCTGAAATATCTTTCTTGGAAAACTTTATTCCTAGTGGCTATTACATCGGCCAGGAGGGTGTCTGAACTTCATGCTCTTCGGTTCGACCCCTATTTGGTTTTTCACAAAGACAGAGTATCTTTGAGAACTAACCCAACCTTTTTGCCTAAGGTCGCTTCAAAGAACAATTTGAATCAATCCATTGATCTCCTGTATTTTTCCCTAACTATTCAGATAGAGCTGAACAAAAGCTACATTATCTTGATGTCCACCGTCAACTTAGATATTATTTGGACAGAACAAAAAATTTAGAAAATCTGATCAACTTTTTGTTTCCTATGCGGATAATAAAAAAGGCCTTCCTGTTTCTAAAGTGACTTTGTCTAGATGGCTTTCTTGGTCATCTCTGAAATTTATCTGCTCAGGGGAAAACAGCTGTGCTCAAAACCTAAAGCACATTCAACTAGGAGCTTAGCTACTTCTACAGCTTTTCAAGCTAGACTTCCTTTAGACACTATTTGTGCAGCGCCACTTGGGCCACTCCTCACACTTTTGTTTCCCATTACAAATTGGACTTGGCCTCCAGGGACAGAGCCAGTTTTGGCTCTACAGTCCTCAAGAGTTTGTTCCATTGAGCCACCCAGGATAGAGGTGCTAGGACGCTGTCCCATCAAGCAAGAATGAAGGCGAGATTGACAACTTAACATTAAGAAGTTATGTACCTACCATAACGTTCCATGTTAGTTGTCTTCTCGCCTTCTTTCTTGCGACCCTCCCTCCTTCCCCCTAGCCTGGACAGACCTTGTTATAAGAAACTGTTATGCTGAAGACCATTCAGACCTGGTCCTTCTTCCATCTGTAAGTTTTCTTTCTTCCTTTGGGAAGTATTTTATGCTTGGTGCTATTGCCCTTTGTCATCAAACGAGATCTGGGTACTTACCGCCTTGCATCATGGGATATGGGGCTGCCTCGAGCTGGTAAAAGTGACTCTCGAGCTTAGCAAGTGCCGAGTCGGAGCCGAGGGATCGGCTCCGAACCCATCAAGCAAGAAAGAAGGCGAGAGAAGACAACTAACATGGAACGTTATGGTAGGTACATAACTTCTTATTCGAAGACTTCTAAAAAGCTAAGTACCCCGTTGGGGACTCTTTCTTGCCTCAGCCGATGTCAGAGAAAGTGAATAACTGTTTATCTTGTGGGAAACAAATACCTCATAAAGATTTCCACTCCTACTGCATACATTGTTTAGGCCCAGACCACGACGTAGCAGCTTGTCTAGCCTGTGCTTCTTTTAACAGACGGATGCTTAGACGTCGGTCGAAGTTTGCTGAACAGATTTTCGGCTCTGATTTTGCCTATATTATGCCGTCGGATCCTCCGACAATGCAAATTACCAAAAAACACAAAGAAAAGGATCGACACTCGCGGTCCGCGGTTTCGGCCGAAACCGCGATTAAGCAAACCGCGAGTGTCTCGGTTTCGGCCGAAACCGAGCAAGCGGTTCTTTCTTCAGCCGAAACCATGCCTTCTACCGAGGCCTCCTCTAACCTGGTAGAATCGGCTTTTGAAATCCAACCTTCTGTTGCGGTTTCTCAGGAATTATCAGACACTATTCCCCTGGATATTTCAACCCCTGCACGTGGAGCTGCTAGGCCTCCTGCAGCCATGTCTATTAAGGCCTTTGCCAGGGCTAAAGCAGCCAAAGCTTCAAAAACGGTGCCTGCCAAACCCCCCTCTCACAGGCCCAGCACCAGGTCCCACATGCTTTCTTTGGCTGAGGATCTCATTTCTTTAATTTGTGGATCCCAGCCTCATCCAGACAGGACCTCTCTCCCTCCTCCACAAAAGAGGCCTAGAGCAGAGCCCCCTGAGCCAGTATCCACAGATGATTCCTCTGATGACTCAGAACATACAGACCCTCCTGAGGCTCCTTATTCCCCTTACGAAGACTCTGATGCTGAACAGTCCATCCCTTCAGCCTCTCCACCTGAGGAATTTTCCTTTGGGGAAACCTTGCATGCTATGAGGGAACAATTTCAGTGGCAGGGCCAAGATTTCTCAGACTCCAGAAAAAGGCTTAGAACCTTTCTACATTTGCCACAACATAGGCCTTTAGCTATTCCTCCAGTTCTTTCTGTTGTAGATGATGCATTTAATGATGCTTGCACTGCTCCTGATTCATTACCTCCGGCTCCTGCTAAGCCCGATAGGTTCTACAGGGTCCCGGACACTCATCACCATTTATACAAGGCTCCTTTTGCAGATCCAGAGACTATCTCCCAGGGCCCTAAAGCTGTAGCAGCTACTTCTACTAAAAACCCCCTCCCCTCTGAAAGGGATTCCAGGTCCTTAGAGAGATGGGGTAAAAAAGTTTACACCTCTGCTACTTTGTCAGCTAGGGCTTTGAATTGCCAATTTCATATGATTCAATATCAAGAGTTTATGCTTGACCAGTTAACTAAAAAGCTGTCCTCTGAAGAATCTTTAGATAAAAAATATGTTCAAGAAATGGTACATAACATACAGCAGGTTAGTAACCATTCTTTAAAATGTGGCTATGATGCACTGGAGGCTTCCTTTAGATCAGCCATGACTGGCACAGTTATCAGGAGACATGCATGGTTGAAAGAACAGGCACTACCAGACCATGTCAAATCAAAGCTTTTGGATGCACCCATGGACAAGGTTAATTTATTTGGTTCCCCTGCACAGCAGGTACTAAAAAAGATGGAAGAGAAAGCAAAATCTGTACAAACAGTGAAAGATTTCTTACAGGTTCAACCTCCAAGGTTTAGCAGGAACTGTCCCTCCAAGAATTGGTCCTTTCCGGGCTCCTCTAAGACACAAAGAGGCAGGAATAGGCATTCTAGAGGCAGAAACCAATCCAGGGGTGCCTACAGGGGACATCAGTGGCAAGGTAACAACCAGCGAGGCACGGATGCAGCCACCACCACTACAACAACTCAATCACAGTGACTTGGCGGTGGCACCGCCTACCAGGGAACAACTAGAAGCACCCTTAGGCGGAAAGCTAACCTTATTTTCAAAGAACTGGCATTGCATCACAAGGGAAAAATGGATTTTGCAAACTATAGACCAAGGTTACAGGTTCCATTTCCATACTCTACCAGGAAAGAGAGGAATGCCAAACCTACCACCTACTCAAAGGGCAGAAGCTCTAAAGCAAATATCTCAACTATTAAGAATGAGAGCTTTGGAAAAGGTACCATCTATGGAGCAAGGAAAGGGATTTTACTCCAGACTCTTCCTGGTACCAAGAAAAGAAAACAAATGGAGGCCTATTCTAGACCTGTCCGCTTTAAACACATTCCTCATTGTTCCAAAATTCAAAATGCTGACCCTACAGCAGCTTCTTCCCATGCTGGGCAAGGAGTCTTGGCTGGTAACTCTAGATCTCAAGGAGGCATACCTGCACGTCCCCATACGACCAATTTGCAGAAGATACCTCAGATTTCTTGCAGGATCAGAGCATTATCAATTCTCAGCATTGCCCTTTGGCTTATCTACTGCACCCAGAGTGTTCACGAAATGCCTGGCATCAGTAATTGCTCATTGCAGACTTCAGGGGATCCAAATTTATCCCTACCTGGACGACTGCCTGATACAAGCGGACAACAAAAGCAAGCTAACAGAAGACTTACAAAGAGTCATTTACCTGCTGCAAGCCCTGGGATATACAGTCAATATAAAAAGTCAAGGCTGATTCCATCCCAAAGAATAACCTTTCTGGGTGCAGAGCTGGACACATCAAAACAAATGGCATTCCTAACTGCAGAAAAGAAAGAGCAACTACCTCTCTACTTCTTGGCATTAACAAAGCAGAACCATCTAACTGCAAGAAAAGTACTACAAGCCCTAGGCTTCATGGCATCCTGCATAATTCTGGTCCCTCATGCCAGACTGCATATGAGAAAGCTACAGTGGTACCTAAAGAATTTGTGGTCCCAACACAAGCACAGCCTAGAAACCAAAATTCCAATAATCCCATGCCTGAAGCAAGAGTTCCTATGGTGGGCTCAGGCCTGTCAATCAAACACAGGATTGCCCTTCTGCAAAAGTCAACCAAGCCAAACCATCACGACAGATGCCTCAGACCTCGGTTGGGGGGCACACATGCTGGGCAAGTGCATACAAGGCCTATGGACTCAAGACCAGCTGCACCTGCACATAAATCTAAAGGAAATGCTGGCAGTAAAATTGGCAATCCAGTCATTCAGACCATTTCTCCAAGAAGGTCAGTTGATGATAAGGACAGACAACACCGCAGTTATGTGGTACATCAACAAACAGGGAGGCACACATTCATATCCTCTATGCCGGCTGGCACTGGACCTATGGGATGTGGCTCTGAGCTACAACATTCAGTTACAAGCAATTTTTGTACCGGGAAAAGAAAACATTCTAGCAGACTTATTAAGCAGAACTACCACAGATGCCCACGAATGGATGCTGCATCCGGACATCTTCAAAGCCATCACAAGAGAATGGGGATTACCACAAATAGACCTATTTGCACCCCCACTCAATCACCAGCTAAAGAAATTCTGCACAAGGACATACCACCCACTTGCTTGGAAGGTGGACTCCCTATCTTTCAGTTGGAAGAACCTGACAGCATACGCATTCCCACCACTTCCTTTGATGCACAAGGTGCTTCTGAAGATCAAAGAGGAACGTCCGAGGATCATTCTGATAGCTCCAGACTGGCCAAGACAACATTGGTACCCATTGCTGAGGAGCATGTCTCGGGAACAAATATGGGCACTACCCCTAATCCCATTACTGTTAACACAGAACAACTACAACATCCTGCATCCAAACCTGAAAACTCTGCAGCTAACTGCCTGGAACATTACATAAGAGCAATTAGCCCAAAATTATCCCAAAGGGTTAAAGACATAATCCTGGAGGCTCGTAGACCTTCAACAAGAAGGAATTATGCAGCAAAATGGAAAAGATATCTCATTTGGAGTACTGCAAAGGGGAAAGATGTGACACTGGTGAACATAGCCAACATCCTGGAGTACTTGGCAGAGCTCTTCCATACAGGCCTGTCCTATTCTTCCATCAAGATACATGCATCAGCTATTTCAGCAGAATACAGCTTGGATCCTCCTGTCTTCTCTCATCCTCTGCTCAGACAGTTTCTGAGAGGAATTAAAAATGTAAAACCTCCCAGGAAACCACCATTGCCAGCATGGGACTTGAACTTTGTGCTAGAAAAATTGACACTTCCCCCTTTCGAACCAGCAGCAACAGCAGAACTACAACACTTATCCTGGAAGACTGCTTTCCTGCTGGCAATAACTTCAGCAAGAAGGGTCTCTGAACTACAGGCATTAATGGCAGTGCAACCCTTCCTGATCTTCCATCAAGATAGTGTCCATGAGAACAAATCCTACATTTATGCCTAAGGTGGTATCCAGAGTGTCTTTAAATCAGGCTATCCACCTACCTACATTCTTCCCCAACCCACAGAGCAGGGGAGAAAGACTCTTGCATACCTTGGATGTACATAGACAATTACGCTACTACCTGGACAGGACCAAATCCAATAGAAAAACTGACCAGCTTCTGGTAGCATATGCAACAGGAAAGGAAGGAAAACCAATTTCAAAACAGACAATCTCCAAATGGATAGGAAATTGCATTAGATTTTGTTACTCCTACCATGGAAAGAAAACTCCAGAGAACATCAGGCCTCACTCCACAAGGGCTACAACCACTACCACAGCTTTCTTACGAGGAGTGGCTACCAAGGACATTATAGAGGCTGCTACTTGGACCTCCGTGCATACATTTGCCAAGCATTACAATTTACCTTTATACTCTAGATCCCGAGCAGGTTTTGCCACTGCTGTTTTGCAAGGGATCCTAACTACACCATAATCTCTACTCTTTTCCTCCTCCCCTAGTTTAGCTATGGTATTCTACCCATTTGTAAGGACTGCAGATGCATCCTTGAAGGACATAGTACAGTTTTGTACCTACCATAAATGTAGATGTCCGATAGGAATGCATCTGCAGTCAGGATTACCCACCCACCTTCCCCTCTGAGGTACTCCTAGGGTACTTGCCATCCTTCACCTAGCTTGGGGGGGATCTATTATGGTGTATTTGTTTGTATATATGTACATACATGCTTATTTTATGTGTTTGCTCTCTACTATTTGGAAACTTTGGCATTTATCCAAATTTAGCCATCCAAGAGGGCACCTGGCATCTGGGGCAAGAAACACTGAGGAAAATGGTGTCGGCTGATGCCTTTATACCCGAAAAACTGCAGCTATGACGTCGGGTGAAGTGCGACACCAGCCGAAGCCAGACCCAGACTTTGGAATCCGGCCGACCGAAGGGCTGCCTGACGACAGGACAACCCATTTGTAAGGACTGCAGATGCATTCCTATCGGACATCTACATTTGTGGTAGGTACAAAACTGTACTATAACTGGGCCTTTGTTGCCTTCATGCCATCCTGCATTCTACTAATTCCATATGCGAGACTGCATGTGAGGAAACTTCAATGGTACCTAAAAAGTGTTTGGACTCAACATTGCCATAGCCTGGAAACAATAATTACCCTTATTCCCTGCCTGCAACAGGAGTTTCGATGGGTGAAGGCTTGTCACCAGTACAGGGGGCAGCCATTCACTTTACCCCCAGCCAGGCAGACTTTAACAACGGATGCATCAGATTATGCCTGGGGGTCCCACATGGCAAATAAGATGTATTCGAGGAACATGGTCCACAAACCAAATGCATCTACATATCAATCAAAAAGAGATGCTAGCTGTTCAGAATGCCCTGACAACCTTCAAGGACCTACTTCATCCGGGACAACTACTGATAAAGACAGACAACACCACGGTCATGTGGTATATAAACAAGCAGGGAGGCACTCATTCTTACCACCTTTGCAGACTAGCCATGACTTTGTGGGACACAGCAAGTACATCTGCAGGCACAATTCCTGCAAGGAAAGATAAATACTCTGGCAGACGAACTAAGCAGAAACCTCATGGATCCCCACGAGTGGAAATTGGATCCACAAGTCTTTAGAATGATAACAAGGAAATGGGGATGCCCGGATATAGATCTATTTGCCTCTCCTCACAACAGCCAACTAAAAAGATTCTGCACAAGGACTTATCACAGACAAGCATGGAAAGTGGACGCCCTATCTTTCAGCTGGAAAAGCTTAACAGTTTATGCCTTTCCTCCACTGCCTCTCCTCCCAAAGGTATTCCTAACGGTCAGACAAGAGAAGCCAAAGATGATACTGATTGCCCCAGACTGGCCCAGCCAGTACTGGTATCCAATTCTAAGGAACTTGTCTCAATGCCCGGCTTGGACCTTGCCTGAAATACCTCATCTACTATCCCAGCAAAAACAATCAGATCCTGCACAGCCAACTAAAGACCTTAAATCTGGCAGCATGGCGGATAATGTACTCCTACAAAACTCACCTCTCACTAAAGCTGTAATGGATGTCACTTTGGAGGCCAGAAGGCCTAGTACCCGAAAATCTTACAAAAATCGTATGCTGGAAAATGGAAGAGATTCTGTGCTTGGAACCAGGCACAAGGAATTGACACAGCTGTAAGCTGTACCAAATATTCCTCAGATTTTGCAATACTTAACTGAGATGCTGGACAAAGGCCTATCCTTTTCATCAATTAAAATTCATGCCTCTGCCATTTTGGCTCATTACAATACAGAGCCACCAATCTTTTCTCATCCCTTGTTAAGGCAGTACCTCAGAGGAGCCAAAAACTTAAGGCCTGCAAGGAGATCACCAATACCTGCATGGGACCTCAATTATGTCTTGGAAAAACTCACCCTGCTTCCTTTTGAGCTAGCCGCTACAGCTGATCTAAAGTTTTTATCTTGGAAAACAGCTGTGCTCCTAGCAATAACCTCTGCAAGACTAGTTTCAGAGCTACAGGCACTCATGGCTGTGGAACCTTTTATCATTTTTTATCCAGACAGGGTTTCTCTGAGGACAAACCCGACATTTATGCCTAAGGTAGTGTCCAGTGTGGCCCTTAACCAAAGTAATGAAAAATATATCCAACAACACAAAGGCAATCAAATGGACAAACGATGAATAAGTCGAGAGGAATTTATTTGAAGTTCACATATGAAATAGGAATAGATACCATCTCTAATTTGGATATTGCACTTTAAATTGATTGTTGAAAGCTAATATTTATCGCAAAAAAACATATTCGAATAAATTTTTGCACTTTTCTAGTAACCATCCACAACACATCAAAAAGGCAGTCATAAAAGGACAGCTAGTGCGAGCAGCACGCATGGTTTCATGTTTTGATGAATTCATTGAGGAATGTAATTTCATTAAAAATATGTTTTCAAATAGGGGATATCCCAAGCAGTTTATTGACACTATATTTAATGAAGTTTTGAATAAAAGAAAAAATGGTTTTTACAAACCACTATTAAGGGATTTTGATAGCTCTCATACACAGTTGGTTGAACAGCAACAAAATAGTACGGAACAGCAAGTACCATTATTGGAAAATATACAGTTGAATAGTATTGAGGGTAGTCAACATCACATTAATAGTGGTAATGTATCTTTTATCACCACTTTCACACAAGATTCTGAATGTGTCAAAAATCTAGTGATGAAAAATTGGAATATTATTAAGAAGGATCCAGAATTAGTTACATTATTAGGGGTTCAACCTTCAATTGTTTATAAAAGAGATAAAAATCTAAAAGATTGGTGTAACACTGCATTTAATGCGACATATAATACATATGGTAGGATGAAAAAATGTAATATGTGCAAACATTGTGCAGATATCTTGGAAGTCGAGGAAATAAACATCAATGGTATTTCCATTAAAATCAAGGGAAAATACAATTGTAATACTTTGGGGGTAGTATATGCTGCAGTATGTTCCCATTGTTCAGCCTACTATATAGGGAAAACTGAACGTAGATTAAAGCAACGTATATATGAGCATAAATATGACATTTATCACAAAATAATGCGTTGTATAGACATATAGCGCAACATCCTGGGCACAAATTCAAATTTATGGTGTTAGAGCACGTATTACCATCACCCAGAAAAGGCCCCTGGAAAATTTATATTAGAATCCAAGGAATATTGGTGGCAGGTGTTTTTAAATGCCACCCAACCTCCTGGTCTTAATGATTCCATTTCCATCACTAGCATTTTAAAATTGAAGGTTATAGATGGATAATTTTTATAATTTTTTAATGATTTTTTTTAGTACATATACACATTTATATACTCACATAATTTATATAATCTATATGTACTTGTTTTTTAATTATACATTATATACATATATATTTTATATTTTTAGTTAGAATGTTGGAATAAAATCAATTATTTATGTAATTTCATATATATATACAGTGATGCATTAAAGAGTCTTGTGAGTATATGTTTTTAAGAAGCCATTAGGCGTTTCAAAAATCTTAATTGATTAATTAGTATGCTCTATATAAGATTGTAATGAAGAATTTGAAGTTGTCTGATGAAGGCTGGTATTACGCAGCCGAAAGCGCTTGCAAATAAATTCCTCTCTTGACTTATTCATCGTTTGTCCGTTTGATTGCCTTTGTGTTGTTGGATATATTTTTCATTAGTTTGTGGTTCTTCATAAGTTTTCACCTTAACCAAAGTATTCATCTGCCTACTTTTTATCCAAACCCACAGAATAAGGGGGAGAGAATTCTGCTTTCTTTGGACATGCACAGCTACGCTTCTACTTGAACAGAACCACAGCTTTCAGAAAGACAGAGCAACTACTAGTGGCATATGCTGCAATCACAAGGAAAGGCCATCTCAAAGCATACTATTTCAAAGTGGATAGGCCACTGCATTCGTTTCAGCTATTCACAACATGGTAAGCCAATGCCTAAGGGCATTAGGCCACATTCAACCAGAGCAGCAGCCATTTCAGCAGCCTTCCTCAGGAGAGTACCAATCAAAGACATTTTAGAGGCCGCTACCTGGAGTTCAGTGCACACCTTTACAAAGCACTATCATTTACCACTCTACTCTAAATCCAGGGCAGGCTTTGCCACTGCAGTTCTGCAGGGCCTCATAGCCGCGCCTAATGCTATTTAGCACCAGCCTCCCAACCATAGCTTTGGGATTCAACCCAAGTGTAATGACTGCAACAGTGAAACATGAAGAACATAGTACAGTTGTGTACACTTACCATAAATGTAGATGTTCGAGTGTATTCACTGTTGCAGTCCAGGTTACCCACCCACCATCCCCCATATCTTTGCTGCAACTTATCTGAACTTCTCTAATCTATGCAACCTATGTGGTGTATTTGCTTGTAGATGAAGATATAATGTATTTTGGTGCATGCATGTTTTATTGGCATATTTTTAGCCTACCCTTTTGGGGGCACCTGACATCTGGGGCAAGAAAAACTGAAGAAAATGGCATCTGCTGCATCTTTAATACCTTTGGCGCACTGACGTCAAGGAAGAGGTGACAGCAACCGACGCCAGACCTAGACTTTGGAATTTAGGCCGACCAAGGGTAGCCTGCCAGCAGGATAACCCAAGTGTAATGACTGCAACAGTGAATACACTCAAACAGCTACATTTATGGTAAGTGTACACAACTGTACTTTTGTCTCTCACAAAGGTAAGAGGAAAGGACAACAAGTGTCAAAGCAGACAATTTCCAGGTGGGTGCTTCATGTTGTTGCTTTTTCTTATACTCATCATAGTAAGCCACTTCCCAGGTAGGGTTAGGGCCCATTCCCAAAAGGATTTAGCAGCAAATTGGTCCTCTGTACATGCTTTTACAAAGGACTACAAACTGGATTACTTTTCATTATCCAGAACAGGCTTTGATACGTCCATTGTCTAGGAGCTGTTGTCCGCCTCCTTTTTTTAGTTTTCCAAGCTATGGTACTCTACCCGTATAACTTTAAGTACTGCAAAAGTGATCTGTATGCTGAATATAGTACAGCTGTGTAAGTAAACTTGCCATAATAGTAGATAACTGTTGTAATAGATTCCTGTATTTTTAGTGTCCCCTCCCTCCATCGTCCGTTATTTAAACAGTTTTCCTTTTGTATTGCCAGGTTATGGATGTATACACCCTTTAGTATATACGTTACTGTTGAATATTTCACATCATTGTTCTTTAATGGCTCTTGCTGCCCTTTCTAGGCAAAAAAAATGCTTGAGGTCATTTGGGCTGTAACTGTCTTAATGTGTAATTCCTCTCGAGCTCCAGACATTTGGAGCACATGGGGAAGGTACCTTAAGCTTTGAAAAGTTGGCCACTCATGATGGGGTAAAACCCGTAAAACTTAGGATACTGGAACAGTGATCTATTACAATATCTATTAAGTTTACTCACACACTGTACTTTAGGTAGAGCATCTGATTGTCACATTAATATGCGGCTATAAGTAGAGAGTTAAAGCTACTAGGTAGTATGAATTAAGATCTTTCAATTAGTCTGTCTGTAGTAAAACTTGTTTGTAAAAGCAGCATATATTATAACCTGTTTGTCTTTCATCTTCATCAATATATATGTGTGTGTGTGTATGTGTATATATATATATATATATATATACATATATATATATAGTGTGTGTAGTGTATATGTATGTATATATGTGTGTGTATATGTGTATGTATATATATATATATATATATATATATATATATATATATATATATATATATATATATACACACACACACACACACACGACATCCTCACCCCACATTTTACTTTACAATTTTTTTACATTTAGTCTATATATGGTCTATAAAAATTTAGTCTATATATGGTCTATAAAAATTTAGTCTATATATGGTCTATAAAAATTTAGTCTATATATGGTCTATAAAAATCTCAACTCTCTCCGCTCCTCCAGCAAACTTCTAATAAGTTCTATAAAATCAAATAATTATGCTGGTGACTCTCTATTTACCAATGCTGTAGGGACAAAATGGAATTTGCTACCTTCTAACATAACAAAGATTACTTCATTGCCTCTCTTCAAACAAAGTATTAAACTGCATTTCCAAAATCACTGGCTTTGTTCTTGTAGTAAACCTGATTAGCCTTTCACTATAACTAACTATATAAAACTATCTCTCTTACTCCTGGATACACTTCTCACTATTTGTCTTCTCTTCTCTCCCACTACTTCTCTACCTGTTATCTGTATTGTTTGCTATTTTCTGCATTAATCCCTAAATTTTCCCTTACTCTCTTTTCACTCTATTTTTTTTTTTACATACTTTCCTTTATTTACAATCTATTAAGCTTTTCTTTTTTCTGCCTTCTCTTTCTCAATTTGTACAATGTCATGTAGATAGTATTGTGTGTCATAGGAATTAACTCCTGTAGTAGTACTTTACATTGAAGGGTTTACTAGTTTTTGTTTTTTATTGCAAACCCTATTACTAACTCTAATATTATTAGTATTACTGTTATTATTATCATTAGTCTTGTTAGTTTTTCTGTATGTATCTCACTCTGTGTAGCTTTTCTCCCCGGGCCGCTACTGAAAATGGAAATTTCTCCAGCTAGACTAGCCCGGTCAACAAATGTAAAATAAAATAATAAAAAAAATAAATATGTGATATTCAGATACCAACTCACCACATTTACAGTTGTTCCTATAGTCGTCCACCAAGTACAGTGTCGGGCTTGAGATGTTTCTTTGTTCCCTGGCATTGTGTGGACGTCTGCATTTTTAAGACTAAGCAAAAATTTACCTATGTAATAGGGAGAGATTTACCTGATAATCTGATTTTACTCTTGTATATACATATTCATAGTTCTCTGCTATTTTGCAGAATACAGAATGTTGAGTTTAGTTTCTTCTTCTTGCTTAGTATTGGTAAGTAGAGATTTTTCTGTTCCTATTATTGTGCATTTTTAATTGCTAATGTGTATATAAACCTGAATTTCTTTAACTTTTTTAATGAATTTTTTTTGTCAATTAGTTACCAAATGTTTTACTGTATTGTAACTCCCCATTTGCAGATTTACTTCCAGATGAGACCCAAACTTTTTGCCTGTAGCAGTTAATCTCTAGTAATATATTTTCATGAACAAATCTCAACAGTTTAGCAATGTAAACTGTAAAAAAAAAAAAAAAAGTAATAGATACCTTCATGCAAGCAAATTCTGTCATCATTGCTCAGGTAGTTGAAACTCCTAAAATTATACATACACCTTCTACATGTCCAACTATCAGTACCATTGTACAAAATTGTAAGTAATAGACCACTGTGATCTAATGAAAAAAGCATCTCCTTTCCATCTACAAACCACAAAAATCTCTTGGCTTACATCTTAACTCTAAGTTCCATTGCTGAAACTTTGAATTCCGTCTCCTTATCCGATAGGCCCATATCTACCCTCTTCTCCTTTAAACCTGCTCTAAAGAATTCCTAACTCCTGGCTCTGCTTCTGCTCCAAGCCAGGTTAAACCCCATTCCCATGTTCTTTTTCTTCCCTACCCCAGCATTACTCCCAACATATCTTCTTCCCAACACCTCTCCTCCTTGACTCATTTTCACTCTATAGCTCCTTAACCAAATCTCTGTTCCACCCTTGCTATAGTATATATTCTATTTCCTCCTCTTAATTTATTTTCTTTTCTTCTCTTCTCTCTCCACTGCCCTTATTCCCCCACCACTAAAATGTTAACCTATTTTGCCCTGCCTGCTCTTATCCACCTTTTTCAACACTCCCATTTCTGTTAACTTTCTTCCCTTAATTAACTCTAAGCATTTATAACTTCCACTGAAAAACATCACTTCAGCATGTTTATTCCTTCTACTGCTCAAGATTTTTCTCCATGTCCATCTCTGACTACTGCTAAGACGTGGTTCTACTGTTCATTAATCTAAGCAATGAGAAATGTCAATGTAATTCTGTAATATGAACATATGATTAATAGAAACTATATAATCCCTGACCTGTACTTTAAAATTACTGGAACGTTTCTTCCCAGGCTCCCACTGAAAATGGGTACCATAGCCCAGTTGGACTTTACTGGTAAATAAATGCTAATAAGTAAATCTGGAAATGTTTAGTTTTGGTTTTATTTTGGGACATGTTTAAGTGGATGCTTGTCTTGGACAACAGTCATCCTTAAAATAATCTCTTGGATGGATACCCTTCAACCTTTTAAAGCATGAAATCTGGACAAAGCAATAAGAAAAAGTGTGACAAAGGCCCAAAAATAGGGACAGTTTTAAATATTGCTCTTACAAATTTAGAAAGTTGATAGAATAACAGGTTTTGCATTAGCATGAATTTTCTGAAGGGCATGACATCTGAAACTAGAGTGTCTGTCATTATTTTCTAACTTCAGTCTTTAATGATTTGCCAGAAAACCAGAATTTTATGAAAAACGGACCAAAAATCTGAGGCAAAAATCTGGACATTCTATGAAAATCTGTACAGTTGAGAGGTATGCTTGGATGTGTAGCTAGGGAATCCAGTGCCTCCATCTGTAAATGTTTAGCTTGGGATGTTAAGTTGTCTATCTCGCCTTCATTCTTGCTGGATGGGTTCGGAGCCGACCTCGGCTCCGACTCGGCCACTCTAAAAGCTCGAGAGTTGGTTCCACCGGCTCGAGGCTCCCCTTATATCCCACAATGCTAGGCGTGAGTTACCTCAGATCTCGTTTGCCGCTACAGCGATCGAGGTGTTGGTTTTCTACCGGCTTCTTGGTAAGTGACTTTGATTCAAAGTTAGTGTATTTAAACCCCTTTCATTTTAATTTTATCACTTGTTTCCCTTAGTTTAGTGGATTCCCTCCTACTTTCTATCTAAAATCCCTTTTATTTCCACAAGAACTTATAAGTTCTTACCTCGGGCCTTCGGGCCTTCTTTCCTCATTCCCTAGTGGTGTGTGTGTGTGTTTTTGCTCTTAAGTTAAAACCTTGATAGTTTTATATTTTGAGTTTAAAATAGCATAGGGTGTAATCAGTGTGTTTGATTACACTTTCTAATATGTCTAAGGACACAAAGGTCTCAGGCTTCAAGAAGTGTGATGCGTGCTGTCAGAAAATGTCTCTGACAGACGGTCACACTTCTTGTGTCTACTGCCTGGGGCCTTTGCACCTGCAGGACTCCTGTGCTGTTTGCCACGGCTTCAGCCCCAGGGTCCTGCAGGAAAGGAAAAACAAGCTGATCCTGAGAGGTTTACTTAAGCCTGAGGGTTCCCTCACAGTCTCTTCGGGAAAGCCCTCCAAGGCTTCTAGGTCCTCTGCTCCAGCTTCTGAGCCGAGACCTAAGGCTAAGAAACCTCCATCTATATCGGCTCCGGCTGGAGCCGATGAGTCTCAGGCTACAGCTTCCGTGGTTTCCTCGGCTCCGGCTGGAGCCGAGGTATTAGAAATTCCCGTGTCGGCTCCGACAAGACCTTCGGAGCCGACATCTAGGAAGAGGTCTAGGTCACCATCCCTTGGCTCCGTTAATTCGGCTCCAGCATCTCCTCTGCTGTCTGAACGGAGCCATAGATCTCACTCCTCCAGGTCATCGAGGCTTTCAGATCACGACCTTCAGAGGGTAGTGAGTAGACTTTTGAAGTCCGAGGCACTGGCCCAAATGCTCCAGAGTCCGACTCATCAGTCGATGCCTCAGCTTGTCCCAATTAATATTCCTCCTCCGACTCCTTTGAGCTCGGAGCCAGGGCGTCTCGGAACCGAGACTGTGGTAGCGTCGGAGCCGATACACTTGTCTTCGGCTCCGCTGCCGGCTCCGATTTCTTCTTTTGAGGAATCTCGGCGCCGTGCTTCCCTCGTCGGCTCCGAGGGGGTGAGTGGCATCGGACCCTTGTCCGACCCCCCTCTCCCTCTCGGTGCTTCGGCGCTGGTGAGCTCGGCTCCGACATTGGCCTCGGAGCCATCTCTGTCGGTGCCGAGGGAGGTTCTCAGCTTCTCGGAGCGGGGACCTCTGGCTCTGCCTGACAGGGGTGCATTCGAGGTCATGCGGAGTGTGTTGGAACCTTGTTCGACTCCACAGTCGGCTCCGTCCGCCCCTCCCACTTTGGTGCCTTTGGTTATGTCGACTCACTCCCTCATCCCAGACCGCAGAGAGCAAGCTCCTCAAGAATCTCCTGTGGGGATCTCATCCTCTTCCGAGGCCTCTCCTGAATTGGCAGGGGAGCCCCCTAGGAAGAGGAAGTGCAAGAGGAAGCACATAGACTCACCTGAGTCTGTCACCTCTGACACAGATTTAGAGGATTCCGAGGGTTCCCCACGTTCCCCTTCTGAAGATGTCTCTTTCGCAGACATTCTAGAGATCCTGAAACAGAGGGGAAATTGGCCAGCCCTTAACCCTTCGGAGGATGAATCTGTGTATCTTGAGGCGTTTGGCTCTCGCCCTTCCACCTCCTGGGTGTTCCCCCTTGATCCCCTCATGCAGGTGGTTGCAAAGAAGGCCTGGACGGCTCCTGATTCAGTGGACCCTACCCCCAGGAGACCCTCCAAATTTATAACTGCACCAACTGACAAGCAATTCCTCACAAAAGGTGTTTCCGTGGATGCTATGGTGGTAGCTGCTGCCACCAAGAAGGAACTAGCTGATCCTTCGGTGCCTGTCCATCCACCTAACAAAGAATCCAGGTCTATGGACAGGTACGGGAAGCGGATGTTCTCGTCAGCGACCTTTGCAATGCGTTCGCTGAACTACCTATGCCATTTTACTCGTCTTCAAAGAGACTTGATCAAGGAAGCGAGTGATGTGTTGAAGGATCCTACAGCTGCGGGTTTTCAAGACAAGATGAACACTCAGCTGGCTACCCTGAACTCCATAGCTAACTCCTCCATGCGCCTCCTTTCTTATGCGGCTGATGGAGCGAGCAGGGCCGCAGGGACAGGTGTGGCCTTACGCAGGCACGCCTGGATGCGGTTATGCAACTTTGCGGACCCCTTTAAAACGCGTCTTTCACTAATTCCCGCTTGATGGATCATCTCTTTTGGTCCTCAAGTGAAAGAAACCTTGACTAGGTGCGAGACAGATGGCAAGACTCTTTCTGCCGCCGGAGTCCGTTTTCTACTCCTTCTAGGCCTTACCCCAAAGGCCAGAAAAGTGGGAAAATGTGGTTCCGTAAACAATCTCAAGGGACTTCGCCTGACGACAAAGTCGGTTCCCGCCAGAGGCAGAGGGGAACAACAATGGTAGACGCCGCCCTAGAGGCAGGGGGTCCGCAGAACCAGGGCAATCGTGAAGTTTTCTCTGATAAGCCCTTTCAGCATCCCTGGGGTGTTGCCCGACTGCCTACCTTCGGAGGCAGTCGGGAAGATTGTCACTGTACCCAAAAGCCTGGCTATCCCTGACTCAAGACAAATGGGTACAGTCCATCATTTCCGAGGGTTATTCCATTCCCTTCTTTCGCATTCCAAACCAATCAAAATCCCTTCCAGATGTTCCACCCGCTCAAAGGGATCTCGCAGCTTTGGAAATTTCAAAGCTGCTTGCAAAAAGAGCAATTCAGCCAGTTCCAGCAGACCAGCAAGGATCCGGAATCTACTCCAGGTTCTTTTTAGTTCCAAAGAAAACGGGACTGGAGACCAATTTTGGATCTCAGTATCTTGAACAAGTCAGTCAAGAAAACAAGATTTCGGATGGTCACGCTGCAGTCCATCCTTCCCCTTTTGGGAAAGGGAAGCTGGATGTGCTCTATAGATCTTCAGGATGCGTACTATCACATAAAAATGAAAAGACGCTCCAGAAGATTCCTCCGCTTCAGACTGGGAACCAGTCATTTTCAATTCAGAGCCCTGCCCTTTGGTCTCACCACTGCCCCCCGGGTGTTTACCAAATGCATGGCAGTGGTAGCTTCTCACCTGAGACATCAGGGATTCCAGGTGTTTCCATATTTGGACGACTGGCTCCTCACATCTCCCACCGAGCATCTTCTTCTAATGGCCAGGGACTACACCTTTCGCACTTGTCGAAATTTAGGCATTTCAATAAATTTCGAAAAGTCTGTTTTGTCGCCTTGTCGTACTATTACCTTCATAGGCGCAAATCTAGACACAGTCAACATGTCTGCAAGACTAACAGATCAGAGAATAACAGACATACACAAAATAGTCTCACTCCTCTTCAGCAGCAACAGAATCAAAGCCAGGCTAGTGCTGAAAGTGTTGGGGATTATGGCGGCTGCCATACCTCTGCTTCCGTTAGCCAGATTCCACATGAGAATCCTTCAATGGATGCTCTTCACGCAATGGTCGTACCAGCAACTTCCAATGTCTCACACCATTATGATCACGCAATCATGCAGAAATCATCTTCTGTGGTGGATGTCTTCCCCTCAGCTCTTATTGGGAAGACCCTTTGTTCCTTCCCCTCCGGTTGCTACTCTGACAACGGACGCCTCCCTGATCGGGTGGGGGGGGGGGCATTTTCAGGGCAGAACTGTCCAGGGCACATGGCAACCAGACGAATGCCACTTGCACATAAATGTTCTAGAGATGAGAGCAGTGCTTTTATCGTTGCAAGCCCTTCAAGACTCTCTTCCCTTGGGAACGATAGCAATCCAGACGGACAATATGTCTGTAGTGTGGTATATCAACAAACAAGGCGGAACCAGGTCCTACCCCCTGTGTCGAGAAGCACTCAGACTGTGGCAATGGGCGATTTCTTCTCAGCGGTTTCTGATAGCAACGCACATCCCCGGGAAGTCCAATCAAATCGCGGACAAGTTGAGCAGAGCTATCCTCATGCCTCACGAGTGGTCTCTGAAAGACTCTGTTGTGAGAGAAATTTTTCTAAAGTGGGGCCAGCCTTGCTGCGACCTTTTTGCTACTCCCCAAAACAGCAAGTGCAGAGATTTTTTCACTCTTTTCCCATTACCAGGCCAACCCAGCAGAGACGCTCTAGTCCAGGTTTGGCCCCGGGGACTTCTGTATGCTTTTCCTCCCTTCCCACTAATCTCTCAAGTGATACAGAAAGCTATCGCTCAGAAGGCTTCATTGATCCTCATTGGTCCATACTGGCCTCGACAGGTTTGGTTCCCCTTT
This sequence comes from Protopterus annectens, assembly GCF_019279795.1. NCBI lineage: Eukaryota > Metazoa > Chordata > Ceratodontiformes > Protopteridae > Protopterus > Protopterus annectens. Next base: position 725,618,410 of record NC_056748.1, read on the forward strand.
CTACATCAGTTTCTGTTGGAGCGACCTTGGCATCTGGACCTAGTTCCAGATCTTTTGATCCATCAGTCGGGTCAGTTACATCGCTCCCTCCCCTCTCTGAACCTCACTGCTTGGTTCCTCCAGTTCCAACCTTAGCCAGGCTTCCTCAAATATCTCACTCTGTTCGAGATATTTTGATAGCTTCCCATAAATCTTCCACTAGAAAGATTTATTTGAGTAAGTGGAAATGTTTCGCCTATTGGGCTCAAGGAAGGGACATAGATCCTTTCACTGCTTCCATCCAAATGGTCCTTGATTTTCTAGCTGAACTCTTCCATGCAGGTTAGTCTCCTTCTACTCTTAAAGTTCAACTGGCAGCTATTTCTAATTTTCATGTGGGTATTTCAGAATCTGCCATAATGTCCCACAAGCTTTGCAAAGCCTTTTTGAAAGGAGTTTTTCTACTCAGACCTCCTATAAGAAATCCTCCTCCTCCTTGGGACCTAAATTTAGTTCTTAGTTCTTTGATTCTTCCCCCCTTTCGAACCTGCAGCCTCCTGTTCCTTTAAATTGCTATCATGGAAGACTCTCTTTCTGGTAGCTATTACTTCAGCTAGAAGAGTTTCAGAACTTCATGCACTCAGCAGTCGACCTCCTTATCTGTTGTTCCATAAGGACAGGGTATCTTCTGAACCAACCCGTCTTTTTGCCTAAGATAGCCTCGACGTCTAACCTAAATCAAAGCATTGACCTCCCTGTGTTTTTTCCAGAATATTCCAATAGGTCTGAACAAAAATTACATTGGCTAGATGTTCATAGTCAGTTAAGGTACTATTTGGATAGAACCAAACAATTCAGAAAATCTGACCAGCTGTTTGTCTCCTATGCAGAAGGCAGAAAGGGACTTTCAGTTTCAAAGGTATCATTATCTAGATGGCTAACATCTCTGATTTCTCTTGTTTATGAAATTAGACACCAAAAGCTGCCTAACAAACCTAAAGCCCATTCCACCAGAGCTTTGGCTACTTCTGTAGCCTTCCAAGACAGACTGCCTATTGACACCATTTGTGCAGCGGCTACTTGGGCTACTCCTCACACTTTCATTTCTCATTATAAGTTGGATTTAGCTTGTAGGCATAGAGCTAACTTTGGTTCCACTGTTCTCAAGAGTCTGTTCCGTTAGGCCACCTGGGACAAGGTGCTAGGGACGCGGTCCCATCCAGCAAGAATGAAGGCGAGATAGACAACTTAACATATAGAAGTTATGTTCTTACCATAACGTTCCATGTTAGTTGTCTTCTTCTCGCCTTCTTCTTGCGTCCCACCCTCCTTCCCCCTAGCCTGGACAGACCTAGAGGAGTTTTGATTGTGACCTCTCTTTCTACCACCTCTATACTTTAGGTATATGCTCTGCTGTGCATATTTCCTGGATCAGGATGTAGGTCACCCTTCTCTTCTCCCTTGTTTATAGAGGTGGACTTTGTTACTAGTTATTCTATTACTATTATAGGCTGGGCCTAGCTTACAAACGAGATCTGAGGTAACTCACTCCTAGCATTGTGGGATATAAGGGGAGCCTCGAGCCGGTGGAACCAACTCTCGAGCTTTTAGAGTGGCCGAGTCGGAGCCGAGGTCGGCTCCGAACCCATCCAGCAAGAAGAAGGCGAGAAGAAGACAACTAACATGGAACGTTATGGTAAGAACATAACTTCTATTTTTGTGCTGTGCTTATGTCTATATTCGTATGTACTGTTTAATTTCCTAAACGGAAACTGTTTTGGTGTTTTAAAGTTATTTAAAATAGTTCTGATCTCACTGTTTTGCTAATACGAGAATATTGGTTACTTTTAACATAAATAAGTTAATCTGAGAGTAACTAGTTTTATGCATAGTTAAATGAATATAAATACTAAGATTTTTTTTTCTCTGTCTCTTAAGGTTGCTATTTGGAATGCTGTATCCTGCTTACTATTCTTACAAAGCAGTGAAAACCAAAAATGTGAAAGAATATGTAAGTATATGCTGTCTAGTGAAGCGATATTGCTTGCTCAGTGCAGCTTGTATACACACAAGTTTGTTTTTCTGCTACGCAAGTGTTATGAAATGTTTGTAAGGACACCACAGTGTAGAAGGGTTGACTGAGTTTTATATAAGCTCCTGCTTTTAGTTATACCATGAGGCCAAGCATAAAAGGACTACATAATCATAGATCCTCATTTTTATGTTCATAAATAGCGTTTACATTTTTGTAAATCTGAATATGGGCCAGCTAGCACTGTACTGCTGTTCATACCCATTCTTACCTGTCCCAGGCACCTCTGAACTCCACAGGCGTATACTTCACCAGCCCCTTCTGACATTCCATTAGTACTCATTCTTGAGGTGCTGTTTCCTGATAATAGTTTTGAATCCCCCCTCTCATTGAGGTATTTCCCATGCCTTCCACTCCAGTGTCCTTTATTTTTAGTGTTATGTCCCCAGCATACTTCCTTGATGTATTGTGTCCTCATAGCATGGCTGCTTCTGCATTCAGCCATTTAGTGAGAGGATTTGCATTTCTGTGATGCTTTCCCATAGAGTCCTCCCTTACGTTACTAGATATGTTGCCAATTGGCTCAAACAGTCAAAGTTGGGGATGCCAACTCTGCTAGCAGACCTGTTACCAGTAGTGTTTCACATGGATCTGCATTAGGTCCCCTGCTGTTTGGTATCTATTTTTCAGAAGTCCAGGCGAAAATAGATGGCCTATGGCTTACCAAGTTTTCTGATGACTGCACTGTGTAATCCTTGAATCCCTCAAAGTTGTCACCTTATTACGAAATGGGCTTACACAGACAAATGATTGGTGTCAAAGCCATGGATGTAAACTAAACACAAAAAAATGCATTATCATCCCCTTTTGGCAAAGGAAAAATCCCTGCTAATTACAACATTATTAATACTGCCCCAATTTCAAACCCAGTGGCAAGAGATTTAGGAACACAAGTTAATAGAAGCCTTAATTTTGATCATCAGGTGTCAAAATTATTAAGGAAGGCCATCTACATTGTATACCTCCATAAGCAAGGGTGTAGCATCTAAAGCTAAGGAGGTTATAACTCCCTTGTACTCTGTCCTCATCAGGCCAATAATAGAGTACAGTGCTTCCTTCTGTATGTACTTCACCAGACATCTGCAGCAACTGGAGAGACCTCGGAGGTTTCTCTCCAAGATGATTCAGGTCCTACAATACAACCTACACGGACAGACTGAAGGGCCCTATCACTCTACTCAGTGTCATATAGACTGCTTAGAAGTGCCTTGTGCCTCACCTACAGAGCAGCCTCAGACACTGCCTTGATGAAGCTGCTACACGTCTGCAAATCCAATGGAACAATATTCACTCACTCTAGGATATTAACATAGCCTGTGATAGTAAAAGGACATGCTGAAGAGACAGAAGTCTTCTAGAGGTTGCCACTTCTCTGGAACAAACTCCCAATTCATGAAAAACAAAGCTCCTCAATGACCTTATTTAGGCGTAACCTGGACAATTAGAAGGGAAGCTGTAAATTTACACCAGGGTTTCACCCATATCCCTCTTAGACAGGGGCAGCTAGTGCTGATCTTAGATTTACATGCAAACCTAGACAATATATCTTGGTCCATAAGGGAACAAGGGCATAACATGGCTAGGCTTCCAGAGGCCTTAGGACCAATAGCTTAATAACCTGCTATGATCCTGTGGTAACATTATGTAAACTTTGTTTGAGAAGAAGTAGAAATTCAGGAGGCACTAGTAGGACTCGAACCGTTAGTCTTGATAGTACACTATATTATTAACAAATTGAAGTTTTAGCAATAAGTATATCATAAAGCAGTTAAAGCAATGTAACTGATGAATGACAAATTGTAAAAAAAAATACAACAAATTTGCAGAAATGGTGTTCTCTGGATATAAAATCATTCCCAACTGTGACATAAAGCCAGTTCTTTTAATTTGCCTTCAGTAGCCCCCAAGTCATAAAATAGAAAGACACCAAACCCATTGGTGCAACAGAATGCACTCCCAGTACAAATAAAATAGCCATGTATGGATTCTATTCAACAACTTTTAGATACAATCTGTACATTTTCTCCCTTACAGCAGATCACTACATGTAGAAGTTTCAGTTTTGAACCCTTTAATGTCCGGTGTGAATTATTCCATCTTATATAGTTGTAGATCTCTATGGCTAAAAAATCAGGCAGTGTTACCCCTCTCTCTCTTGATAATGCTCACCTCACTAATATAAAGAAATGTACAAAAACAAGTAATTTATTTTATAGTTTTAGATTATTTATTTATTTATTTATTTATTTTTTAACACAAGTTACATGCAAGATAAATCCTGGAAGGGATACAAAGAACATGTCTGCTAAGCAATTGTCAACTTATCCAGCATAGATGGAAACATACATGCTAGAGTGGCTCTGCAGACAGCAATTAATAACAAACCTCTACATTGCAAATTTCAACTGTTTGTTTATTATTTTTATTTATCGTTTTGTTGACCGGGACAGTCCAATTAGGACAGAGCCTATTTTCAGCGGAGGCCCGGGGAGAAATGCTGCATATTGTGAGAATAAACTGTAGTACACAGAGGAAACTCGCGCAAACTCAGGGAGAACCATGCAAAGTCCGCACAGAAGGCACCCCAGCCGAGAATCGAACCAGAGAACCTCTTGCTGTGAGGCAACAACGTTAACCGCTGCACCACTGTGCCGCCTTAAGCGCAGTGTATTATTAACATTAAACATATTTCATTAAATGTAGATGTTTAGACAAGACTTTCTACATTGCTAGCAATACATATGGCTCCATAGGTAGTTACAAGGCATGCAGTCTTGGAGACCAGTAAGGAGGCTAGCCACAAATCACAATTGCCTCAAAGCACAGTCTAGTTAAATGACTTGCTCAAAACAAGACCATAGGTAAATAAAGGCTGGAGGTTAACAAACCCTGTGCCACAAGAAGTAGCTGGTTAACAGCTCATAGCTTTAGTCCTCTGTGCTCTCACTTTGTGTTCATCATGTGATCCTAATTAATTCAGCTAGCTAGGTCTCACTTTACTTAAAATTGATGAGACATAAAAGTTGTGTATAGTCCTAAGAAGTAAAAGACAAGACTAAGGTGAACACCCAAAAATCCATCGGGTGATGTATGCTATATGAGCAGTACTTTGTAAATTAAAATATGGAAACAAAAAGTGTGATTTATGTCCCGTGCAACTCCAGAGTTGTAATTGAATGTCAAAGTCTACACTATTCTCTATGGACTCTGCAGTTAATGAAGTTGTGAACTCTGCATTTTTGGCAAGAGTAATATTGAGACCTCTGTAACTCCATGGGCACCTCAAAAAGTGCATCTGCCTTTGCAAAGCATTACTGCACCATTGCCAAAACTGGGCTTCAGCAGGAAAAAAAAAAACAGTGGAATCCAACATGTTCATAAATGAATGAAGTAAGAGACCCACATATAAATGAAGAGAGCAAGTAAAGCTATAAAAGACCCAGTGCCAAAAAAGTCTGCATGCAAATGTAAAGTCAAATGCATGACCCAGAATTTGCAGAGTAGAAGGGAAAGCCAAGGAGCTGTATCACAACAGTTAAAAGTGTCACTGCAGTGAAAAGAGGGTATCTACGCAGTGATTCCAGACATTACTGTTATGACAAGTTGACAAAGTAAACTCAAGCAAGCAAGAGTTTAAACAGCCCTGTCCAGCATACAGACTACCCAGCAATGCGGTTTGCACCGTCTTGGAAATCACTAGCAATCACAGAGGATAGCCAATATTTCCACCCAGAAAAAAGTTTTCTGCCAGGATCAGTCATGATTATATGGGTCACACAGCAGGCCACTGGGTAAAGATCAAAATGACTAGGTAAATTCATGCTTCTTCATAAGGCACACTCGGAAAGCCACTTACTAGAATGCAGCATGGGCTATGCAGGGAGCCCAGAATCCAGAAGCATTGGCAAATACAAATGTACCAACACTAGCATCTGCAAGACCGAAAAGTGCTGTCATTTGTAAGTATATACAGAAAAGCATTAAGGACAGTTAAAAGCAGTGATGCCATTTTGTCTTCTTTGGAAACCTGCACACACATTCAAGCTTAAAGAAAACGTGAGAGTGAGAGATTACACAAGGTTGGGAAGCTCAAGAATCTAGTACAGTAACTGACGTTATTGAAAAAGCTGCACATATTTTAAAGTTGTTGAAGTTAAAATTGAATTAAAAAAACACTACTGAATGTCATTCATTTTATGTAATGTGCTAATTAATGTAATTTCAAACAGTACATAATACTGTAGATAAGAACATTAGCCTGTCATTTAAAAGTGACTTAGAAGAAAAAAAAATGCTTAACGAAGTAAGTATTAGTAGGACTAGTTAGGAGTAAATGTTCCACTCTTTTTTATACTTAAACAAGGGAGGGGAAATGCAACTTGAATCATCATATGCCAAGAAGTTTCATGCTATGAAATCAGATAAGGGTGGTGGGGTTATAATTATGGATACAATTGATTGCATTAACAGAATGCAGGCTTGCTTATACCATGAAGAGTTTTATGAAATTTCATCACCTAATGAAATGAATGTTGCATTGAAGAAAATTGATATTGTTCTGAACAGAAGCCGCGGTGGTGCAGCGGTAGCATTATCGCCTCACAGTAAGAGGTTCTACCATTCGATTTTCGGCTGGAGCGCCTTCTGTGTGGAGTCTGCATGTCCTCCCCGTGGTTGAGTGGCGTTTGAAAGACATGCGTGAATGGGCGTGCCTTTGATGAGGGCTGGGCGTCGGGCTGGCACCTCGGCACCGTAAAGATCTACTGCCAATCATTAGCGGACCGGAGTTCCACTTTGGCGACCCCTAACCGGGAAAAGCCGAAAAGAAGAAGAAGATACTGTTCTGAGCAGTTTTGTTTTAAACTCCGGTAGTGGTGAGAATTTTGGTATCCCTAAAGTGTACAGGAATATGAATAATCCACCATTGTGTCTAATTATCAATGCCAAAAGTTCTAAAGTTCAATTATTTTAGGTTGAGATATTCTGGAAATGTATCAGCAAGCGCTTATTGATTATTGGTATTGTTTGTAGAGAAGATGAAGCATATTAAAATAACCTCCAATTCATGGTTAGTTACAGTGGATATTTGCTATCAGTTTTCAGCTATTCCACATACTGTCTGTCTGGACTGGTTTAATGAATATTTAGTTTAGTACTTTGAGTGCAAAGGGCATCTGGAATATTGTGTTAATAATGGAATTAGTTTTGAAGAAAAAAATTCTATATTTGAATTTGAAACGTTTCACTAAGTGAAAGGGGTTGCAGTGGGAAAATCGTGTCCCCCATTTTTTGCATATTTGCTTATTTTATTGAGAAAATTAGCTTTTTGCTAGTAATCATTTAATAAATATTGGAGATACTACCATTACTTGTATGATTTATTTTTTTATATGGGATAGAGCATACCATGATTTAATAGCTTTTTTTGTGTACTTGGCAGAAACAATTGAATTTTTTAAATTTACATCTGAAGTGTCATACACAAGTGTTCTTAAAAGAAGGTGACCCAAGCTTTTTTTTCAAAACTTCATAGGAAACCAACCTTTTCTTATAGTTATTATGTATCATGGTCCACACCCTAGTTGGCAGAAAAATAACAATCTGATGTCATTTTCATTCATTCCTCAACTGTTGGGTTTGGATTCGATCTTCAGATCCAGTTCAGCCCTGTTTTTTAAAGTATGTTTGGTCGCTTAAGAAAAATATGTGGGATAAATGATATCTAACAATAGTATGGCTTGTGTGTTACCATTCTCAAGTGGAAGTCCATCTGGTTAGAGAGATTTTTCAAAAAAATTGGAAATTTATTAACACCAACTTTCAAGACAAACTGGTTAATTTCCCATGTTTTGTCTTTTTAGAATGGGCGATATTAAAAAAAAAAAAATCATGGCTCATTAATGTAACCAGTAAATTGGAATGTTAAATGTGGCAGTTGTTTACAGAGTTGTGTTCTTTAGGGCCCTTTTACCAGGCCTTTAATTTTGAAGGGATAATCATGAGTAAGGACCACTTAAATTGTGACACCTGGGCTTTTTTTCAGAAATGTATATTGTGTACTGCTTTTTATGTTGGAAAAACAAAAAGCTGAAAAAAATTAAGAACATATTTACAGTATTAATAACAAGGATGTTAATTGCACACTATTTAGACACAGCACACATTGGACAGACGTTTAAGGTTTATAGATATTTTTTTTATTTTGGAAAAGGTCATACAAGGTCAGTAGGAAGCCCAGAGGTGGCTGGGGGGAAAATGATTGATTAAATCAAGAAATATCTTGCGATTAAAATTGAATGCTAGCCAACTACCTGGACTGAATGATTTTGTTTCAGTCAAGAGTTTACTGTATAAAAAAGTTTTAACTGTTTAGGATTAATTATTTAAACAATGTTTACCTTTGGTATAAGCCATTTTAAAGAAGCTGTACTTTGTATTTGTGATTATGCAAGATGCATCATGCGGTAGCTGTTTGATGTATGTGAGGCATGTTAGTTTACATTTATAATTTGATTCTGATGGTCAACTTTAATGTTGAAGGACAAAATGCTAAATTGTGTTTGGTTTTATTTATTAAAATAGTTGAAACAGTCTCTGTCTTGCTGTTTTTGTTTTCAATTCTTCCGATTTTATCTGTCATATGCATTTTATAGTGTGGTTTCATTGTCCTTTGTTTTTTAGTCTTGTAATTGTAAAGATTTTTTCAGTATTTCAGTCTGTTTAGAGAAGTGCAACTGAATAAAATCCATTTTATTTTGGAATTTCTATACTTTAGAAGTTATATCTTAACATGAGGAGAAGATTTGTTGGATATACTTTTTTAAAGAAGGACTCTGAAGTAGAAATTTTAAAAACTCAACTTCAGAGTTAATTACCAGTCAGTGATGCTATGAAAAAATGAGGATAAATGGGAGGAAAAAAGGATGAATATTTGTAGAAATAAAGGTCCCATCCAACTGGATCAAGTAAAATCACTTTGATAAAATTCTTGTAAGGGAAAACACGTTTGTCAAAGTGAGTGGTGTTAGAGGAGCATTTGGACAGTGTTGCTTATAGGTAACCTTCTTGGAGTTATGGTAGCTATTCATTTTTTCCTTGTGTCAGCTATACTGACTTGAATTTGCTCATTCTCTTGGTTGCTCTGGAGATAGTGTCAGTTAATTTTGTTTTCAGTATTTCCCTGTATTTGTGTTGGCTGTGATCCTGTCACTCAGTTTATGCCAACTTTGTTGTTAAAATAGTTTCCCAAACATTTGCAAATCTTACAGATAATTGTCACTGTCTTAGTTATGGGTGTTGGTTTCTCTGCCATTCTTGTACATCGCTACTTAATGGTCTGTGAATAGAAGCTCACAAGTGACAGATCTTGGCTCATACAAGAATCAGGTTCTACATGAAGTGCCTAAAGAAATAATGAGACTTCCAGGGAAGCCTACATGGTGTGCTTGAAGACTTACAAATACAATGTAAACAGTAAATAGACGGAGAATCACTGGTCACATTTTATTTTTGAGTTACTAAGGTTCCCAGGGAAAAAGAAATATTGTATAATGAGAAAAAATTTGTTGTGCTTGAAATTTGCTTATCGTTGTCATTTAATCTGTTCCTAAATAGTGTCTGTCTCTGGTTGAAGGAGAAAAATTCCTGTAATGTGGTACTAACAGTATTTGAAGGGAAAAAGTGCTGTAAAATGGTACTAACTGTATCTGTTAAGTTCTATATCATATTTGCACTTCAGAATATGCATAGTAGTAGGATTTAAGATGGGAGGTGAGCAACTTGGATTTAGTTCAGGATGCATCACAACCAACTCCATGTTTGCAGTGAGGCAGATAGTTGAGAAGAAGCTGGAAATGAGGAAAGAATCCAACAGGGCATTCCTAGACTTGGAGAAAGTATATGACAAGTTGCCAAGAAAGCTGATTTGGGCAGTCCTGTGGTGGTATGAAGTCCCAGAAACGTTATCAGAATTATGCTATGTACAAGTACCCACTGACTAGAGTATTAACAGTGTTTGGTCCCACAGCGGAGTTCCCAGTGGGAGTGGATGTTCATAAATTTTCAGCTCTGAGCCCACTGCTGTTCATACTGGTGATAGACTACATTAGTAAACACGTCCGGGGGACAGAGCAACAAATTTACTTTATGCAGATGTGACATTATAGGCAGACTCTGTGCAAGATTAATCAAAGAATAGGGGGAATGGAATGTAAAACTTAAGGTGCATGGGATGAAACTGAGTACAGGTTAGACAGTTGTAATGGTAGCAAGTGTAGGAACTCAGGAGTAGCTGAGAACTTAGATAGAGGGGGATGTAATGGAACAGGTTAATGGCTTCAGGTATCTGGGAGATATGGTTTAGAAGAAGGGAAGTCTGAATGAGGAGGTCAAAGCTAGAATCAGAGGGGCTAAAGCAACTTTGCACAGAGTATCTATGATAGTCCATGACAGAAAAATGCCAAAGAAGCTGAAAAATAAGGTGCACAAAACAGTGTTAAGACCAAACCTACTGTATGGTACAGAAACCTGGGCAATAAAGGCAGAACAGCTGATGTGGAGATAAAGTACTTGAAACAGGCAGCGGGATGCATGCTGTGGTACAGATAAAGGAATGAAGACATTGTAGAAACGATTTGCAGAGAAGGTCAAAGAACAGATTATAGTGGTTCAGACACATGCATCAAAGCAGAAGTCTGGTGAAGGGTTTGGTCTGAGGATGTAGGCAAGAGGAACCGAGGCGTTCCAGCAAAAAGATGGATGAACAGTGTGAGAGGTGAACTGTGACAATCAAGCATGACTGTTGAAGAATGGTACTGAATCGAGAGAGATGACAGTTGACATGGCACTCCAACTCCATGTAGAAAAACGAGGGTGGTTTATAATTGTATTTTATAGCACTGCTTGTGTTAACATCGTGAATAACATATATCAGCTGTAGGTGGTATATTACTGTGGCTGATAGCATGAACAAAATCTTTCCTAGCAAAGAAGCTGCTGTATTAAATGTTAAAACACTGGATAAGCATCGAATTAAGACACATGTAGGACCAACGCCATTATTCTTTCATATGAGAAATGCTTCAGAATAAGCGACTTTGATGCATTTAAAAACTAAATTCTAGTTAAGTTATTTATAATAAGTTTGCCTCCCATGCATGTTGCTTTGTTTCCTGTGGTACTGCAGTCCTCTTACCTTGTACATCTGGATGTAGAGAGAGGGAGAGGAAAAAACAGCATGGAAAAAAACTTACAAGATGAGATGTACGGGCGTCTCTCTCTCCAGATATAGATATATACACAAATGTGTAAGTAGTGTGTGTATGTGTACTTGTATAATAAATATATAGATACTATTTCTTTATTGAAATGGTACGGCTATTTGCATGTATGTCATTTGTCTGTGAAGCACAGAAATAAAGAATATTTCTGAGTAAGAATGTGATTTGCAGTAATGTGTTAAGACAGCTGCTTACAGTTAACAAAATATTTTTGCTGTATAAGCTAAACATGTTACTGGGTAGTGCTGCAGCTGCTTCTCTTCTAAATGATGGGGTGTGGTTTTGATAGCATGAATGTGGCTTATTGCCATGTGTGTGTACTGCAATCAGCAAATGCAGATGTAATTTGAAAGCAATCCAATGGCATTGGAACTCTGCCTGTGCAGTGGCTTTCGCTTTCATAAAGTTATCAGTTTGCACAATAGTGCATTGAACTTGTTAAATGTATTTTGCTCCCAGAAAATAGCACTTTTAAGTGTCCTTTAAATGGTTTTGTTGCTTGTGTTTGTTGCTTGAAGATTTCTTTTGTGCCATTATTTTTTTAAAAGTATTCTGTAACTATTTTAATGCAAGTTTTTGATGGGATAATTTCAGCTGCTAAGTTGTGATTATAGTTTTTGTTCAATTTTACTTCAGTAGTATGTTGTATTTTAACTTCTTTATGCAGTGCACGATCATTTGATGTCATGGATTTATCTCTACTCTTTGGGATTTATCTGGTTAGATTGAGCAGGAGGCTTCTTAATGCTTCAAAGCATTTGCCTAGTTGTGGGAAATTTTTGTTGCTCAGCTGATGAGTTTTATAGGACAAATATGCACTAGCACGGGTGTATAATTAAGAATCTGCTGGGAAAGTGGCATTTAGGCCTGAAGGAGAATTTAGAAAGCCACATTGCGGAATCATACCTCTCAAGTGTGCCTCATTACAAGGAACGTACCCCATTTGGGGTCTTAAAAAGTTCATGTTCCTCAAAGTTCCACATTGAAAGAGTCTGTGACACATTCAATGTTACGAATTTTTTTTTTTTTTTTTTTTTTTTTAAGTGAAATCCATGGTAAATAGAAATTAATTATATTAATTCATTAAAGGATCTTACTGCGGTGGTGCTGCTGCGGTAGTGTTGTCGCCTCACAGTAAGACGACATCCTGTTAGATTCTCAGCTAAAGCGTCTTCTCTGTGGAGACATGCGTGAATGGGCGTACCTTCGTTGAAGGTTGTGCGTCAGGGCTGGCAACCCGGTACGTAAAAATCTACTACCAATCATTAGCGGACCGGAGTTCCGCTGTGGCGACCCCTAACCGGGAAAAGCCGAAAGATGCAACAACAATTCATTAAAGGATCTTCTTTATAAGTAAAACCAACATATTTTAACCATCCTATGACTTCCTAGTTGAAGTTGTTAGTAAGCCATTAGTATGTGTTCCACATTTTGCCCATTTGTTCCACATTATGAAGGGGAGTGTTCCTCATTTTGGAGATGGAAGGTTGAGAGCTATTTGCAGAATGGATTCTGTAGTTCTGAACTGGCTTACAAGAGTTGATGGTAAAGTAACTATTTAGTAATACAGATGTTAAGGTTAGAATAGTAAGTAACTTGTTTTTTCTCTTTGCTTTCTGAACAAGTGTACTTCAAGCAGTTTGTTGTACACACACGCACTCTGTTTCACTAGGAATTCACATGCCTATTTTTATTTATCCTTTGTTTACTAAGTTAGTCCCACTAGACTAGTGGCCTCTTTTCAGGGGATACCCAAGTTGGTATTTGCAGTATTAGGCAAAATTTGTCAAGGGCATCAGTTAACTTCCCGTACACTTTTCAGTAGGTGCAATGGGATATTTTACATCTGAGCTACCACCACCTTATGCTGAAGGATGACACACACTCAGGAGTGCAGCACCCCCTCTAATGCTGCACTGTGTTGTCAGCAATCTGCCTACCTGCTGCAATGCTAGTTGCTTGTTTTTCTAAGAGCTTCCAATTTTGCCCCAACATTGTCTAGTCTACCTCTTTCGTGGCCACTCATTCCTGTGATTATATCCATTTTTGTGGTCTCCTCTTAGCAGAGGTTTTATTATTCTCAAGTCAAAACTGAAAAGTAAAAGAGAACTAGAGTCAGTTTGTAAGGTCTGTATGGTAGTTGTACCATCATGAGGCTTCAGTAAAGTATTCAGGTTTCCTTTGTATTTGTCACTTTGTGAAAAGGCAGACATTGTCCCAGCAGTAGGCCGCCCTTGTACATGTCTGCAGTGCATTCTTTTGGCAGAGCACCTATACATGCATTCTGCCAAAGTCACTTTAGTGCTGATCCCATCTTCTCCCAAGCTAGGGATAATTACTAACATCACAGTTTGGACAGTCAAGGTAAGGCTAGCTGTCAAGGTTACGGTTTATACTAGATTTTCTTAAAAATGCACAATGCTTCTTTTCAATCTTTGATACGTGTATGTCAGCTAATGAAATATCTCATCTGGCTTCTTATTTAGGTAATGCAAAAATGTATGATGTGCAAACTTTTTACCACTGAAACACTATTCCTGTAGAATTAAAGGTTGCCCCTTTCTCTCTTTTATTTATGGTGCTGCAAGCTTTGCAATATGTTGGCTTTCAGAGTAAGCTACCTCATGTGGATCTGTTTGCGCATTGAAAAAAAATTACAGCAAACTGCTAATAATTGAACGTTAAACAGCGAAAGTTTAACATACCGAAAAGCTTTTCAGCAAAAAATAATTCATCGAATGGCCATAGTTGGCTAACATTGCAAATGTAACCAACGAAGGTGGGGGGGGTTTCACACCCCCTACCTATATGTATTAATTCCAAGATCACACTACAGTGGGGAAGAGGGCAAATTAAAAAAAAAAAAAAAAAAAGTTTCCTTCGCTTGCCTTGTGCATTTGTGGTACTTCAAGGTTGTTGAGCAACTATGGCCGTTCGATGAATTGTTTTTCTCTGTTAAGCATGTTCAGTATGTTAAACTTTCACTGTTTAACGTTCGATTAGCCATTCGGTGTAATTTTTTTTTTTTAATGGACAAACTAGACCCACCTCATGCTGGTTAATTTCTTTTGTTTTGTGTTTAATTATATAATATGTCAGGGGACTCAGTGCTGCAGTTACTGCATTTTTCAGATGATGTTCATCATGTTACACTGCTGCAGTCATTACACTTGGGTTATCCTGCTGTCAGGCGGTCCCGCAGTCGGCCAGAGTTCCAAAGTCTTGGTCCGGCGTCGGTTGCTGTCGCCTCTTCCCCTGACGTCAGTGCGACAGGGGTATACAAGATGTAGCCGATGCCATTTTCTTCAGTCTTTCTTGCCGCGCGGTGCCCGAAGCAGAAGCAGTTGGCAAGTGCCGGTCGGCCAACTCCTGAGATTTTCATTCCGAATCCAGAACCGAAGTCTTCTAAAAAAGCTAAGTACCCCGTTGGGGAAACATTTTCTTGCCTCAAACCGATGTCAGTAAAGGTTAATAACTGTATTTCTTGTGGGAAGCAAATACCTCATAAGGATTTCCACTCCTATTGTATTCAATGCCTAGGCCCTGACCACGACGTCACTGGTTGTCGGTTTTGTGCTAGGTTTAACAAGCACACTATTAAACGTCGATTTGATTTTGCCCAACATTATTTTGGTAGAAAATTCAATTACACCATGCTGTCGGAAATTCCAACGACCGCAATGCATAAAAAGTGCAAGGACAAGGACAGGCATCAGAGGCCCAAAACTGACGACAAGGCCTCTTCTAGGCCGGTCGCCGGTTCTCCGGTTTTCAGCGAGGCGCCTACGCAGCCCCTGACTACCGCTTTCACAGAACCACAGACTGCATCCGACTCCCACATGGAGCTAGCTGAGCCTTCGGACGCACTAGGCCTTCAGCTTACCGATCCTAAACCTACAGAGGGAATCGAAGTAGCTGAGCAATCCATAGTTACAGAGGGTGTTTTCAGACCTACCCAGTTAACCATTAAACCCTCTGTTAAGTCTAAGCCCCCCTTAAAAGCAAAGAAACAGACACAACTCTCTCCAGGACAGGCTTCTATGCCTAAGAAATAAATGCTAAAAATGGCCGAGGACCTAATCACCCTGATCAGGGGGTCCCATCCCCCTCCTGATAAAAGGCCCAGACAGGATGCAGACTATGAATCTTCTGACCAGGTGTCCATTTCCTCTGACTCTTCCTCGGACCTAGGATATTCTTTACCCCCTTATGAGGATTCTGATGATGAGGAATCAATCCCGTCAGCCTCTCCGCCTGAGGATTACTCCTTTGGGGAGACCTTACATACCATGAGGGAGCATTTCCATTGGGAAGGTCAGGATTACTCAGAATCCAAAAAAAGGCTCAGAGACTTCCTTTTATTGCCTCAACACAGACCCCTTGCTATCCTGCCAGTTCTAGACATTGTGGATGATGTGTACACTGAATCCAGTTTGAACCCTGACTCCTTACCCCTAGCCCCAGTTAAACCTGATAAATATTAGAGTCCCTGACTCTCACAAATTTCTGTACAAAAGCCCTGTTGCTGACCGTGAAACTATTTCTCAGGGACCCAAAGGGATTAAGGCCTCATCAGCAAAAAACCCAGTTCCCTCTGATAGAGATTCCAGAGCTTTAGACAGATGGGGAAAGAAGGTATATACGTCTGCAACTATAGCAATGAGCGCCTTGAATTGCCAGTTTCACATGCTAAAATATCAGCAATTGTTGATGTCTCAGTTGAAACAAAAGATGCTTCCAGATTCAGATCCTCCTAACTTAAAAGAAATGCAGGATTTATTGCATGCTGCTGAACAAGTGGGAAAACATACTTTGCAATGTGGGTTTGACTCTTTAGAGGCCTCCTGTAGAGCAGCAGTTACAGGCTCTGTCATTAGAAGGCATGCTTGGTTAAAAGAACATATGTTACCAGATCATGTTAAGGTAAAATCATTGGATGCACCTTTGCAGCGGGATGTGCTGTTTGGAGTTAAGGCAGAGGAGGTATTAAAGAAAATGGAGGATAAGGCAAAATCTATGCAAACGGTGAAAGATTTCTTACAGGTTCAGCCTCCTCGTTTTAGCAGAAATTGGCCAACAAAGAATTGGTCCTTTCCAGTCACAGACAGACCTCAAAGGGGCAGATACAGACATCCAAGAGGTAGAGGTCAGACACAAGGGCATTGCAGGCCTCGACAGTGGGGCACACCAGGCCAGAAAGGAGAAGACAGGCCTCAACCTTATAAAAAACAGGCTCAATGACTTTCCACTACAGCTGCCAAACAGTTCTCTCTTGGCAGCCCCCTTAGGAGGAAAACTGGCACTTTTCTATCACAACTGGCATTGCATCACCAAAGATAAATGGGTTCTCAACATTGTATCTCAAGGTTACAGGTTCCATTTTCACACCCTGCCAAGGCTAAAAGGAATGCCAACTCTGCTACCAAATCAGTGGGCAGAGGCTCAGACAAATTGCAGCACTCATGGACATGAGAGCTATTCAAAAGGTACCACCACAGGAACAAGGACAAGGATTTTACTCAAGACTCTTTCTGGTTCCCAGAAAGGACAAAGCCTGGAGACCCATTCTGGACCTTTCTACACTAAACACTTACCTGGATATACCGAAATTCAAGATGTTGACACTACAGCAGCTTCTTCCCATGCTGGGCAAGAAAGCTTGGCTCGTGATATGGGACCTCAAAGAGGCATACCTGCATGTCCCTATCAGACAAAACTGCAGAAGATACCTCAGATTTCTAGCTGGTTCAATGCACTATCAATTCTCTGCACTGCCCTTTGGCTTATCTACTGCACCCAGGGTCTTCACAACGTGCCTGGCACCAGTAATCATTTTGCAGGCAAAAAGGAATTCAAATTTATCCATACCTGGACGACTGCCTGATTCAAGCAGAGAGCAAGGACATTCTACTAAAGCATCTGGCGTACGTAAAAAAGTTAAGTTGCATGGGGTACACAGTAAACGAAAAGAAATCAAAACTAGTGCCCCCACAACAGATAATATTCCTGGGTGCCAGCTTGAACACAACGGCCCAGATGGCTTATCTCACGCCAGACAAGCAAGGACAACTGACTCAACATTTTCAGTTAATGGCAACAAAGACCCAACTCCCTGCAAGAAAAATTCTGCAGGCCTTGGGCTACATGGCATCTTGCATACTACTAATTACATATGTCAGACTGCATATGAGGAAACTACGATGGTACCTAAAGAGCGTATGGTCTCAACACTGTCAAAGTTTGGAAACAGTTATACCACTAATTCCTTGCCTACAACAGGAGTTTTGATAGTGGCACAAGCTTGTCACCTCAGCAAGGGACAGCCTTTCACTCAACTCACAGCCAGGCAAACACTGACAACAGATGCATCGGATTACGCCTGGGGAGCACACATGGCAGGAAAATGTATCCAGGGCGAGTGGCCCACAGAGAAAATACATCTCCACATCAATCAAAAAGAGATGCTAGCTGTACAAAACGCTATTATAGCTTTCAAGGACCAACTGCATCCAGGACAATTACTACTAAAGACAGACAACACCACAGTTATGTGGTACATAAACAAGCAAGGGGGCACACACTCCTACCCCCTCTGCAGACAAGCCATGACCTTGTGGAACACAGCTCTAAACTACCAAGTTCATCTGCAAGCACAATTCCTGCCAGGAGAGAAAAACACACTTGCAGACGACCTAAGCAGAAACATTATGGACCCACACGAATGGAAACTGAATCCATAAATATTCAGAATAACACAAAAATGGTGGAGCCCGGACATAGATCTGTTAGCTTCCTCAAAGAACTGCTATTCCTCCTTTACCTCTCCTCCCAAAGGTACTCGTAAAAGCCAGGCAGGAAGAGCCAAAAATACTGATTGCACCAGACTCGCCACGCCAGCACTGGTACCCAGTCTTAAAGAACTTAGCACAAGAACCACCCTGGTTTTTGCCTCAAATCCCAGAGTTGCTGACACAGCACAACAATCAGATACTTCACAGCCAGCTAAAGACCTTAAACCTAGCTGCATGGAAAATTCCCTAGACAAGCAAGCAATGCCTCTCCCCAAAGCTGTTACGGATGTCATTCTGGAGGCCAGAAGGCCTAGCACCAGGAAAGCATACTCTGATAAGTGGAAGAGATTCTGTGGCTGGAACCAAGCGCACAGCCTTGACCCACTTGTCCCAAACATTCCTCAGATACTGCAGTACTTAACTGAGGTGATGGACAAGGGCCTCTTTTTCATCCATCAAGATCCACGCCTCAGCTATCTCTGCTCATTACAACACGGATCCACCAATTTTTTCTAATCCTTTGCTCAAACAATACCTCAGAGGGGCTAAAAACATAAGACTGCCCCGTAGCGCACCTACACCAACTTGGGACCTCAACTTTGTTTTGGAAAAATTAACTCTACCTCCTTTTGAGCCAGCTAACACAGCAGAAATAAAATACATCTGTTGGAAAACTGCTGTGCTACTGGCAATTTCATCAGCACGAAGAGTTTCAGAATTACAGGCACTAATGGCAGTGGAACCTTTCCTCATCTTCCACCAGGACAGGGTGTCATTAAGAACTAACCCTACGTTTATGCCAAAGGTGGTATCAAGTGTGGCTCTGAACCAAACTATTCACTTGCCAACTTTTTATCCAAAACCACAGAACAAAGGGGAGAAATTGCTACATTCTTTGGACATTCACAGACAGTTACGCTTCTACTTGGACAAAACCAAAGCTTTCAGAAAATCTGAGCAATTATTGGTAGCATATGCTGCAGGAGCAGAGGGAAAAGCCATTTCAAAGCAGACTATTTCAAAATGGATAGGACACTGTATACGTTTCTGCTATACCCACCATGGGAAACCTGTACCTAGCAGCATTAGATCTCATTCCACCAGGGCAACAGCCACTTCATCTGCCTACCTCAGAGGAGTATCTACCAAGGATATTTTGGAAGCAGCAACATGGAGTTCTGTGCATACCTTCACCAAACATTACCATTTGCCTTTATACTCCAAATCCAGAGCTGGCTTCGCCACTGCTGTACTGCAGGGCCTTATAGCCACCCCTAATGCCTTACAGATCCAGCCTCCCTACCTCAGCTTTGGGATTCCACCCAAGTGTAATGACTGCAGCAGTGTAACACGATGAACGTAGTACAGTTTTGTACCTACCATAAATGTAGATGTTCGAGTGTTGACACTGCTGCAGTCGATCTTACCCTCCTTCCTTCCCCTCTTACTTTCTGGTACTTACCTAGGACATCTACCCTTTTTACCTATGGGGAGTAACCTAAAAATGGTTGTTTGCTTTTCTTTTGCATTGTTTACTAGCAATTTGAATTGCCTACCTATTTGGGGGCACCTGACATCGGGGGCAAGAAAAACAGAAGAAAATGGCGTCTGCTGCATCTTGTATACCCCTGTTGCACTGACGTCAGGGAGGAGGCGACAGCAACCGACGCCAGACCAAGACTTTGGAACTCTGGCTGACTGCGGGACCGCCTGACGGCAAGATAACCCAAGTGTAATGACTGCAGCAGTGTCAACACTCGAACATCTACATTTAGGGTAGGTACAAAACTGTACTTCATGTTTTACTGTTTCAGTCATCACCTGTGAGTTATCCCTGCTGTGGTAGCCCTCGGCTGGCCCGAATACCAGAGTCAGGGTTTTTCTGCATTGGCTGCTGTCGCTTGTTGGCTGACGTCAGGTCATCAGTGCTGTGAAGGAAAGGCACCCAACGTCATTGCATCAGTCTTTCTTGCCGTGGAGCCCATAGCAGAAGCAGTTTGCAAGTGTGCCGGTCGGTCGCTGCCAGAGTTCGAATTACAGCTGAAAACGTCTAAAGCCAAGTACCCCGTTGGGGATCCTTTTTTTCTTGAACTAACCGAAGTCAGAAAAAGTTAACAATTGTCTCGCCTGTGGAAAGCAAATACCACACAGAGACTTCCATTCTTACTGCGTCACTTGTTTAGGCCCAAACCGTGACATCCCCCATTGCAGGTTCTCTGCCCTCTTTAATGCGAGAACCATTCATAGAGCTCTTTTTGTAGCCAGGTATTTGTCTTCCTTCTTCGTGTTCCAAAATGGCGTCAGTCAGCCAACAATCCGTAGACTTTCCAAAAAAAGTAAGGATAAAGATAGAGACAGAGACAATGGCCAAGCCTTCCGATGACTCCACCACAAAGCGGGTCATCAGTTCTCTGGAATTCAGAGGCACCTTCGCAGCCCCTGATGCCCGATGCGATACCTTCGCAAGCCTCTACTGAGACCCTTTCAGAGTCCGGTATGCTGCAAAAATCTTCTTAGTCTTCCGAGATTTTGGTGGTCTCTGCCTCTGTTGGGTCCATAGCCACAACTCAGAACCGGCTTCCGAGGAGGTCTTTCGCACTACTGAATCTAGACTAAAACAGACGTCTTTTCCTCAGACTACCTTTTCTGTCGGACCAATGGATACTCTTGGGCCTAGAGGCAGGACCACTCCTAAGAAAATGACCTCCAGCCATTTTACCCCTCCTCCACCACCCCAAGCTTAAATGTTTAAAATGGCAGAGGATCTTATTACCCTTATCAGGGGTAGTCAGGCTGCGAGTTCTAAAATGAAAAGAGACTCTTCCCTTGTAATACTGACAGAGCAGGATTCTGAGGAGTCTGATTATTCAGATTTTGAAGAGGAACCTCTTGCTGCTTATGAGGATTCAGATAGAGGAATCCATTCCTTCTGCCTCCCCACCAGAAGATCTTTCCTTTGGAGAAACCTTTCACATTCTCAGGGAACATTTCCACTGAGAATCCCAGAACTTCCCCCAGTCTAAGAAAAGAGTTTCTAGACTTGCCCCAGCACAGACCCTTGGCCAACCCCCTATCTTAGAAGTGGTTGATGTGTTCCATGAATACAGCTCAACTCCTGACACCCTCCCGCCTGCTCCCAGACAACCTGACGGGTACTACAGAGTACCAGACTCTCTCAAATACCTGTACAGAAATCCTGCTGCAGACCAGGAGGTTATTACACGGGGACCAAAATGAGCTAAGGCTAGTTCTGCAAAGAATCCTACTCCTTCTGACAAGGACTCCAGAGCTCTGAACAGATTGGGTAAAAAAGTATACACCTCTGCAGCCTTAGCTGTCAGAACACTCAGCTGTCAGTTTACCTGTTAAAATATCAACAACACACTTTGGAACTATTGAAACAAAAGATTTCTACCTTTCCTCACTGTTCCAGTTCAAAAGAGCTAGCAGTTACGCTGCACTCTGCTTGTCAACTGGCTAAACGCACTTTACACTATGGATATGATGCCCTAGAAGCCTCAAGCAGGGCAGCAGTGTCAGGACATGTCATTAGGAGACATGCATTGTTGAAGGAACAACCTCTCCCTGATCATGTCAAATCTAAATTACTTGATGCACCATTGGATAAGGACCACTTGTTTGGAGAAAAAGCAGAAGAGGTGCTTAAAAAGATGTAAGACATACAAAATCCAGGCTAACAGTAAAAGATTTTCTTCAGGTACAACCTCCTAGGTTCAGCAGGAATTTTACCTCAAAACACTGGTCCTTTCCCACCCCTAGCAGACGGGTCAAGGTAAGCCCTGCAGGGACAGACCACCAAGACTCCTATCTCAGGGACAGCACAGAACCAAACAGTGGCCTGCTTCTGCTCAAAAGGCAGGGAGTTCTAAGCCTTCCCTGCATGGCAAAAACTCACCATTGGATAAGGACCGCCTGTTTGGAGAGAGCAGAAGAGGTGCTTAAAAAGATGCAAGACAAAGCAAAATCTAGGCAAACAGTAAAAGATTTTCTTCGGGTACAACCTCCTAGGTTCAGCAAGGAATTTTACCTCAGAACACTAGTCCTTTCCCGCACCTAGCAGACAGGTAAGCCCCACAGGGACAGACCACCAAGACTCCTGTCTCAGGGACAGCACAGAAACAAACAGTGGACTGCTTCCACTCCAAAGGCAGGGAGTTCTAAACCATCCCTGTATGGCAAAAACTCTTAATGACTCCCTCTCCCCCCCCCCCCCTCTGCCCTCTTTTCACTCACCAAAAACTAGGAGGAAGGCTCTCCCTCTGCAAAGAAAAGTGGCTTTCTGTAACAAAGGGACCAATGGGTCTTTAAGATCCCTTCTCAGGGATACATATTCTCCTTCAGCGAACTCCGAATTACAAGAGAGTACCCAGGCCTGCCTCCAAGTCAGTGGGCAGAGGCATTGAAACAAGTCCAAACTCTCATATCTCAAGGGACAGTAGAACCTGTCCCCTCATTTCAAACAGGCAAAGGGTTTTATTCCAGACTATTCCTTGTTCTCAGAAAATAGGGCACTTGGTGCCCTAGCCTGGATTTTTGCATTCTGAACACCTTCCTGGTGGTCCCCAAATTCAAAATGCTAACTTTGCAGCAGCTGCTGCTTATGCTGACAAAAAATGCTTGGTTAGTTACCCTAGATCTAAAAGATGCCTACCTCCACATCCTCGTAAGTGAATCCTGCAGGAAATTCCTTCGCTTCAGAGCAGGCTCACAACACTTTCAGTTCTCTGCGCTACCCTTTGGCTTATCTACTGCTCCCAGGGTATTCACCAAATGCTTAGTCCCGGCCATAGCAATTGCAGACAGAAAAATATACAAATTTACCCTTACCTGGATGACAGCCTCATTCAGGTAGAGTGCAAAGAAAAGCTCCTCAAGGACCTCCTCTTTGTCAAAACCCTCCTAATCTCCTTAGGGTACACCATCAATGAGAAGAAACCGAAGCAAACTCCCTCCGGGGAGATCATTTTGTTGGGAGCTCTGCTAGATACAACATCCCAAATGGCCTTCCTATCCCCAGAGAAACAGAGCTTCCTGCCTCTTTATTTTACACAGCTGGCTACCAAAAGTCACCTCGCTGGGAGGAAATTCCTGCAAGCCTTTAGGGTACATGGCATCCTGCATCCTTCTAATTCCTCTGGCCAGGCTTCACATGAGGAAACTTCAGTGGTACCTAAAGAACCTTTGGTGTCAGCATTCTCAGCCTCTAGAGACCTCTCTACCTCTGATCCCCTGTATAAGGGCAGAGTTTCTCTGGTGGGCAGGGGCCTGTGCCCAGAACAAGGGTCTTCCCTTCACCGTCCGCCCAACCAGGCAAACCATTACCACCGACGCCTCAGACATAGCTTGGTGCACTCACCTAGAAGGCAGATGCACCCAAGGTCTTTGGGATGCCCAGCACCTTCCCTTACACATCAGCCAGAAGGAAATGATGGCAGTGCAAAAGGCTCTGACATCCTTCAAACCCCATCTCAAGCCAGGGATTTTCCTGATCAAAACAGACAACACCACAGTAATGTGATACATCAACAAACGGGGGGGGGGGGGTCCCAATCATACCCTTTTTGCAGGCTAGCCATGAACCTGTGGCTGACAGCCTTTTACATGGGACTACATCTAATAGCACAATACCTACCAGGGATCAACAACACCCTGGCAGACCACTTAAGCAGAAACCTTCTGGACCCCCACGAATGGTAGCTCCACAGAAAACTCTCTGTGAATCACTCAGGCGTGGGGGACTCCAGAGATGGATCTCTTTGCTTCGCATCCCAACCATCAGCTAAAAAAAAAAAAAAAAACAATCTGTCCCAAGGAGTATCACCACTTAGCCTGGAAGGTGGATGCCTTGATCTTCCCCTGGAATACCCTTTTTGTGTACGCATTCTCTCCTCTGCCTCTTATCACAAAGGTTCTGATCAAAGTAAGAGAGGGGAGCCCAAAGGCCACCCTCATTGCTCCAGATTGGCCCAAGCAATATTGGTACCCCTTACTGCGTAGCCTAACCTTCAGCCTCCCAGGCAGCTTCCCCTGATCTCAGACCTCTTAATTCGGGGGGGGGGGGGGATGCTGTACCCAGACCTGCAGAGTCTAAAACTATCAGCATGGCTTATACTCTAAAGGCAATCAAGGAGCCCCTGTTAAGCAGACTGGTCCTAGACATCATCACAGAGGCCAGGAGGCCCAGCACCGGAAAATCCTATGCAGGGAAATGGAAAAGATTCTGCTCCTGGAGCCAGTCCAGAGGGGGTAGTACTTCACAACCTTCCATCCCTCTTATTCTGGACTGCCTAGCGGAGCTACTTATTAGTGGCCTCTCCTCTATTAAAATCCACGCCTCTGCCATTTGAGTTCATTTTGATGCAGAATGGCCCCTTTTTTTCCTATCCTTTGATTAAACAATTCCTCAGAGGGGCTTCTAATATCAGACCTCCCAGAAGGCCACCCACTCCAGCCTGGTACCTGAATTATGTTTTGGAAAAACTTACTTTGCCTCCCTTCGAACCTGCTACTTCAGCAGAACTAAGATGCCTCTCATGGAAGACTGCCTTTCTCCTAGCTATCACTTCAGCCAGAAGGATTTCAGAGCTACAGGCGCTGATGGCCAGTGAGCCTTTCATCATCTTCCATGCAGACAAGTTCTCCCTGAGGACCAATTCCTCCTTTATGCCCAAGGTGGTATCTGATGTAACTCTGAACCAGGCCATACATCTACCCACCTTCTTTCCTAACCCTCAAAACAAGGGGGAAGGAATTCTACACTCACTAGATGTGCACAGACTGCTTAGATGCTATCTGGACCGTACTAAACCCTTCAGGAAAATGGACCAACTTCTTGTCAGCTTTGCCTCAGGGGCACAGGGGAAGCCCATTTCCAAACAGTTATCACACTGTTCATAGGTTCATAGATTAGTACTAGGCCAACTGCCCTTGCGAGCCATTTTAAGCTAGCCAGTTATCCCTTGTGAGACTCAGTCCCTGCACCTTGTGTTTGTAAAGCAAACATGTTAACCATTAGGCCACCCTCCCAACCCTTTTCATCCATGTCTATCCATTTTTTATCCATTTCTGCTACAGTTTGCATGGAAACCACCCCTCAGGTCTATTCAAACCCATTCCATTAGGGCAGCCTCCACTTCTACAGCATTCCTCAGAGGAGTTCCCACCAAGGACATCCTGGAAGCTGGCATCTGGACTTCTGTCCATACCATTACCAAGCATTACCACCTACCTCTTTTTTCTACGGCTAGGGCAGAGTGCCTCTGCACTTCTGCAGGGCATGCTGACCCATTCCTAGGTCTCTTATTAAGCCTATGACTTCTCTACTCAGCTTTGGGAATCCTCCCACAGGTGATGACTACAACAGCGAAACACAAAGAACATAGTACACTTGTGTACACTTAACATAAATGTAGACGTTAGAGTGTATTCACTGTTGCGGTCCAGGTTTCCCACCCTCCTTCCCCATTATATCTTTCTTTAGGGTGACATAAGTTTCTGACAGTGACTTTTAGCCATCAGGACCACTTCACCTTATTTACTTGGGCCTCTGACTAGTTAGGGCAAGAAAAACTGATGTAATGACGTCTGCTGCCTTCCTTTATAGCACTGACGACCTGACATCAGCCAGTAAGCGACAGCAGCCTACGCAGAAAAACATTGACTCTGGTATTCAGACCGCCCGAGGGCTACCACAGCAGGGATAACCCACAGGTGATGACTGCAACAGTGAATACAGTCTAACATCTACGTTTGTGGTAAGTGCACACAACTGTACTTTCTGATGTACGAATGCAGGCTGAGTAAAGACATTGTAAAGTATTGCGTTGGCAGGAATATTAAGTTTCTATTAATTACATTGTATGCTGTCCAATAGAGCAGCAAGCATTTAAATATTTCAGCTGTAGATATGTAGGCAAGTTTGGGCTAGTGTGTTAGACAGCTTTTGCAAAACTGGCATATGCGTTTTCCTTGCAGAACTGGAACATTTCCAGAACATGTACTTTAGCCTCTGTATCTGACTTTGTTTTTCTAGTCTTATGCAGTGGTGGTAGCATTTGCGAATGTGATGGCAAGAAGCGGGCAGCAAAGCTGCAAAAAAATTTAGTTTACTGCAACAAAAAAACTTAAAGCTCTGTGCCTTCTTCGTTCATTGATACTTTGCCAGCAAAAAATGACAGCATGGGGGGAGGGGGTAAACAAGTACGTATGTAAGTAGATATGTGTGTATGTTTTAATTTTTTTAACTTGGTTTAGATAAGTGTGCATGTTTTAATTTTTTTATTTGGTTTAGATCATGTTTAAACGTTAATTTAACTGTTAATAAGTGCACTGCTTTTTCTTGCTCAGCCTTTTCAGATGCGATGGTGGCTGTAAGGGTAAATGAACCAGAATATTTTTGATAGGTGGGAGGAAAGCAGAATACCCAGACAAGACCCAAGCAGACTGAGAAACCCACAATGGTCCACACAGATAGTGAGCAGAAGTGTGGCTTGACCTGTAGACTCTGGTGCTGTAAAAATGAATTTAAACACTAAGCTACCATGTTATGCATATGTTTGTGCAGTGTGTGTGTGTGTGTGTGTGTGTGTGTGTGTGTGTGTGTGCATCTGTCTTTGCATATTACACATTGCGTTACTAAAATCCCCTTCCCTAATAGTACCAGTATACAAGACAGAAGGGCACAGAACACACAAACACACACATAACAAACGTGCAAAACAGTAAATCTGTCCCTTTATATAATCTTTACCTTAACCCTTGAACACTCGCATACACACAAACCACTGTAACCGTTTCAGTCATTCATTTTCCTGCACTCTCCTACTTACAAACACCATAAAAATAAACATTTGGTAATAGGAGCTTTCAGTCAAATGTGCTTTTGATATTTTGCGCTTTAAGTATTTTTTAGTCAAATGTGCTTTCAGCATTTTGAACTGTAGCCATGTATATGTATGTGCGTGTACATAATATAGATATTTATTTTGTCTTGTAACTGAGAGTGAGGAAGGTTGTGGGTTGTAAACTGAGCATTAGTGTGACAACTTTGTTTTGTTGAAAGAGGCGGTGGTCCCTGTTTTGACTTGGTAGCTTCTATTGAAGAGAGACGTTTTAACCAGCTAGCTTCTTTGACGTGGTTAAAAGGAAGATGGAGAGCAGATTGTAGTTAAACAGGCTACAGGCAGTGTTCCAGTCTCTGAAGACTGTCCTTCGTAAGATTGCTTTTGCCCATGTTAGCATATCATCAGAAAGAGTCCATACACCTGTACTCCTACTAACAACCCAGAAACCATGTTGATATTTGGAAAGGTGGTTGCAATACTGCACAAGTAGAAATATGTGAATAGATTTACTTACAGATTTTACTTAGATATTGGAGAAATTAGATCAGGTCAGTATACAGTATTTTGTGGCAGAGAGATTCAGAATTTTTTTCTCTGAGGTTTTGTTTCAGTTTTCCACATGGTGATATTATATTGACAGGATAAGTCTAATCTGTAGTGAAGGGGGTGTTGGCAAATTGTTCTTCAAACCAAGAAAAGTGGTAACCTCCACTGGAAGGTATCTTGAGGGACCTATTCTAAGTTCCAATATTTCATTTTCTTAATGTCCCCAAAGTAGAAAGACCAAATTAATTTGGTTGGGGAAGGAGGTTTTGTTATGGAAGAAGGGAGGGGGAGATTGTGGCTACTTGAAGGGAGACTCAATCTGAAGATGTCTTGAAATTTTTTAGGATGTCATTGCAGGAACATGACCATTGCTAGTCTTGATGAAGTCTGATGAAGTAGTGTTAGATTTATGGTGACCAGTGATAAGATTGACTTGTGCCAAGAAGTCTTTTGAATTTAAGAGCTGGGCAGTTTATTGGGCCCTTCTAGCTATGGCTTTCTCATGACTGTATGATTTAATGGCCAAGTTGTACAATGTTAAAAATAGCTCCTGGTCAGTTGAAGTCAAGCTTGCTGAACATTTAAAAAAATGGCTTTTGTATATTTGTAGTAAGACAGTTTTAATGTATGCTTTCATCATTTTCGATGTAATGGGAAAGCATTTGTTTTGAAGGCTAAAGAAGAATGGTGGGTAAAGTGTTGGCTGCATCGGGACCTGTACATTGTAGAACAGCTGACCAAATGTAGTGAATTAAGGTGGGAATTTAGCTTGGATATGTTATTTTATGACCTTTTCTGGAAGGAAATTATGGACAGTGTGGGTAGGAGGCAAAAAACATTAAATGAGGATGTAGAGTTGGGAACATTTGTTGTTGGGTCCAGAGGGGAATGTTTAACCACTTTTAGGCTGGGGCAGGTTGACAGTCTTGCTGTTTGCAGTTAGCCTAGATTTAAGGTGGTTAATGCTTTTGCCTCCTACGATCAGGTCTTTGGAGGGGGTGTAATTTAATACTAGTTTTACAAGGTCTTAGAATTTTTTCTTTAATATGGTGAGCAATCTGCTACTAGGCAGAGATAGTGATGCCTTTCTAATGATTTATAGAGAATTATGTATTTTGGGTCAGGATAATTATTTTGGTGATCTCATCTGTGAAGCTTTACTTTAATGTGAAAGCTAGAGGATGTAATCCATTGCTCGCATACTAACGAAGATACATTTCTTCCTGTTCTTAAAATTCATTAAATATGTGCTTACAGTAGGCTTGTGGTGATGTTCTTCGTGTTTCACTGTTGCAGTCTTGGGTCCTGCGTCGGTTGCTGTCCCTTCTTCCGTGACATCAGGTTGTCAGGGGTGTAAAACATGCAGCCAACACCATTACATCAGTCTTTCTTGCCATGCGGTGCCCGAAGCAGAAGCAGTTCACAAGTGCCGGCCAGCTGACTCTTGAAATTTTCGTTTTCAGAACCGAAGTCTTCAACTAAAAGCTAAGTACACTGTTCGGGAAACTTTTTCTTGCTCTAAACCAATGTCAGTAAAAGTAAATAATTGCATTACTTGTGGAAAGCAAATACCTCATAAAGATTTTCATTCCTACTGTATTCCTTGCCTAGGCCCTGACCACGACATACCTCACTGTCGGTTTTGTGCCTTGTTTAAACCATGAACTGTCCGTTATCTGTATATTTTCGCTTCTAAATATTTTGGTGCTCTGTTCAATTATCCTGATATGTCTTCGGTAAGCTGTCCGACTACTGACATTCCGAAAAAATGCAAAGATAAAGACAGAGAATGGCCGCCTAGGTCCAAAACTGCCGACGACGCTTCTCCTAAGCCAGTCGCTAGTTCACTGGTACTCAGGCGCTTTCTCAGCCCCTGATGGCCGCTACTTCAGATTGCAGGCCTCTACTGAGACTCATTCGGAATCCAGTGTGCAGCAAGATGCTTCAACTGTGGAACCTGCGGATGTCTCCACCTTGGATAGGTCCGGAGCAGCTGTGCAGGCACCGGCTTCTTAGGGTCTATTCAGGCCTACTGACCTGCTTATTAAACCAACGCTATCTTCTTCTTCAAGGCCTAAAACTCGAACCATGCCTAGAAAACTGATGCCCAGACCACATGGTCAGGCCTCTATGCCTAAAAAAACTAATAAGAATGGCTGAAGACCTTATTACTTTAATCAAGGGAAGCCAGCCTTCCCCCCTCTAAGAGACCTAGGACTGAGTTTTCTTATGATACTTCTGACCAGGATTCTGAATTTTCTGTTTCCTCTGATGACCAGGATTTACCCTTATCTACCTATGAGGATTCTGATGCTGAGGACTCTGTTCCCTCTGCTTCTCTCCCAGAGGATTTCTCTTTTGGTGAAACCTTGCATACTCTCAGGGAGCATTTTCGTTGGAAAGTCAGGATTTCTCTGATTTTACAAAGAGGCTTAGGGATTTCATACTACTGCCCCAGCACAGGCCTTTAGCCATACCTCCTGTACTAGACATTGTTGATGATGCCTTTTCGGAATCTAGCTTGGCCCCTGACTCTCTACCTCCTCACAGAAAACCTGATAGATATTACAGGGTCCCTGACTCTCACAAGTTCCTTTTTAAAAATCCTACTGTGGATCCGGAGACCATTTCACAGGGACCCAAGGACATTAAAGCTACTACTGCCAAAAATTATACCCCCTCTGATAGAGACTCCAGGGGCGCTGGATAGATGGGGTAAGAAGGTATACACTTATGCAACTTTGGCCATTAGGGCCTTAAACTGCCAATTTCATATGTTAAAGTATCAGCAGCATATTATTGGATTGCTTAAACAGAAAATGATGATGATTCCTGATTGTGCTGAAAATAAGGATTTAGAGTATTTACTGCGTTCAGCTGAACAAATTGGAAAACATACTTTGCAATGTGGTTTTGATTCACTAGAGGCATCTTGCAGGACTGCTGTAACTGGGTCTGTACTTGAAAGGCATGCTTGGCTTAAGGAGCAATCCTTGCCAGATCATGTTAAAGCAAAATTACTGGATGCTTCCTTAAACCAGGACCGCCTGTTTGGCAACAAGGCAGAAGAAATTCTTAAAAAGATGGAGGAAAATGCTAAATCTATGCAAACTGTTAAAGATTTTTTTACAAGTACAACCCCCCAAGGTTTAGTAGGCATTGGCCTTCCAAGAATTGGTCCTTTCCTGTCTCCAGACTTTATCAGTCCAAACCCAGATCCAGCAGATCTCGCAGGCTTCAGTCCCATGGTACGCACAGGATTAAGCAGTGGGGGACCTCCACTTCTAAATCAGGGAGTAATAACAAAACTCCCCCTATGGTAAACTGTCTCAATGACTTCTTTTCAAAACTTCCAAGCACTTCTCAACTGACTGCCCCTTTTGGGGGAAAGATTGCTCTTCATGCAAATAACTGGGAACTCATTACCTAGGACAAATGGGTTTTAAATATAGTGTCCCAGGGATACAAATTTCACTTCCACACGTTACCAACACCAAGCGGATGGCCAGATCTTCCCCCAAATCAGTGGGCAGAGGCCCAAAAGCAAGTATTTTCTCTCTTAAGCATGGGGGCTATTCAGTTGGTATCAGAAGAGGAAAAGGGACAAGGTTTCTACTCCACTTTTCCTGGTACCCAGAAAAGACAGTTCATGACATCCTATCCTGGACCTGTCTACTCTAAACACCATTTTGGTAATTCCAAAATTCAAGGTGCTGACTCTTCACAAGTTGCTCCCTATGCTAGGCAAAGACGCCTGGTTGGCAACACTAGATCTAAAGGAAGCATACCTGCACATGCCAATCAGGGAATTTTGCAGAAGATACTTGCACTTCAAAGTAGGCTACACACACTATCAGTTCTCTGCACTGCCCTTTGGCTTATCTCCTGCGCCCAGGGTATTCACTAAGTGCCTAGCTCCAGTCATTGCATTTTGCAGGCAAAGAAATATTCAAATATACCCATACCTGGATGATTGTCTAATTCAGGCAGAAAACCAAGACATACTAGTGAATCATCTGGCCTTTGTACAAACTGTGCTAACTTGTCTGGGGTACACAATAAACAAAAAGAAATCACACCTGGTACCCTGTAAATAAATTATATTCCTGGGAGCAAGCTTGAATACAACTTCCCAGATGGCTTTCCTCACTCCAGAGAAACAAATTCTTTTGACAGCCTATTTCAAACAAGTGGCCACAAAAACCCTGCTATCTGCAAGGCAAATACTACAAGCCTTGGGGTTCATGTCCTCCTGCATTCTTCTAATTCCATATGCAAGACTGCATATGAGGAGACTACAATGATATTTAAAAAGCCTATGGTGTCAACATTCTCAGGATCTAGAAGCAATGGTTCCTGTCTTACCTTGCCTACGCATAGAGTTTCTTTGGTGGACAGAGGCCTGCCACCAAAACAAGGGACTACCATTCACACTACCCCCTGCCGCCCAAACCCTAACAATGGACGCATCAGACTATGCATGGGGGGCTCACCTGGCAGGGAAGTGCATTCAGGGCAAATGGAACCCAAGTCAAATGCACCTGCATATCAATCAAAAAGAAATGTTAGCTGTACAGAAAGCTCTGACAGCCTTAAAGGACCACATTCTTCCAGGACAATTAATGATAAAGATAGACAACGCCACTGATGTTCATCGTGCATACAGCTGCAGTCATAACAGATGGGTTCTCCTGCCGTCAGGCGGGTCCTCGGTCGGCCGAATTCCAAAGTCTAGGTCCGGCGTCGGTTGTCGCCGCTTTTCCTGACGCCAGTGCGACAGGGTATATAAGACACAGCCAACGCCATTTTCTTCAGTCTTTTGCCGCTGGGTGCCCGAAGCAGAAGCAGTTCGCAGTGCCGGTCGGCCAGCTCCTGAAATTACGAAAATTTGGAAACCAAGTCTTCTTTAAAGCTAAGTACCCGCTAGAAACTTTTCTTGCCTCAGACCGATGTCAGACAAAGTTAACAAGTGTATTTCTTGTGGGAAGCAAATACCGCATAAGGATTTCCATTCCCTCTGTATACCTTGTTTAGGCCCAGACCACGATGTCTCGGGCTGTCGCTTTTGTGCTACTTTCAATAAACGCACTATTAAGCATTGGGTGGAGTTCGCCCAGCACTTTTTTGGTAAAGCTTTTGATTATAAAATGTCGTTGGAGACTCAGACTACCGTTTTGTCCAAAAAACGCAAGGACAAAGACCGACACGCGAGGTCCGCGGTCTCCACCGACACCACGCCAAAACCGGCTACACGTGGTCCGGTTCTCAGCGAGGCGCCTACGCAGCCCCTGACTACCGACGCCACTTCTCTGGCAGTGTCTTCTGTAACCAAGACCGCAGGTGCCTCAGCCCATACCCAGACTACAGCTACCGAAGCCACTGTTAGTGTTGAGCCTCCTAATGTGGACAGGTCCACTTCCACCCATGGTGTCTTTAGACCCTCATTTTCCTTTTCCATAAAGGCCTTTACTAAGTCCAAATCAGCCATGCATCCCAAGAGGCCTGTTGCACAGGGCCCATCTCCAGGCCCCATGCCTAAAAAACAGATGCTAAAAATGGCTGAGGATTTAATTACTCTTATCAGGGGTTCCCAACGCCCTCCGGACAAGAGACCCAGAGTGGAGGAAGAATGTCGTTCAAGGATGCATCTGCAGTCCTTACAAATGGGTTGTCCTGTCGTCAGGCAGCCCTTCGGTCGGCCAGATTCCAAAGTCTGGGTCTGGCCTCGGCTGGTGTCGCGCTTCACCCGACGTCATAGCTGCAGTTCTTCGGGTATAAAGGCATCAGCCGACGCCATTTTCCTCAGTCTTTCTTGCCGCGTGCTCAAGCAGAAGCTGTTCGCAAGTGCCGGTCGGTCAGAACCAGAGGTTACTACTACCGAATACTACTCAAGACTTCTAAAAGCTAAGTACCCGCTGGGGACTCTTTCTTGCCTCAGCCGATGTCAGAAAAAGTGAATAACTGTTTAACTTGTGGGAAACAAATACCTCATAAAGATTTCCACTCTTACTGCTTACCTTGTTTAGGCCCAGACCACGACGTAGCAGCTTGTCTAGCATGTGCTTCTTTTAACCGACGGACGCTTAGACGCCGGTCGGAGTTTGCCGAACAGTTTTTCGGCTCTGATTTTGCTTATATCATGCCGTCGGATCCTCCGACTTCACAAATAACCAAAAAACGCAGGGAAAAGGACCGACACTCGCGGTCCGTGGTTTCGGCCGAAACCGCGGTTAAGCCGACCACGAGTGTCTCGGTTTCAGCTGAAACCGAGCAAGCGGTTCTTTCCCCAGCCGAAAACATGCCTTCTACCGAGGCCTCTTCTATCCTAGTGGAATCGGCTTCTGAAATCCAACCTGCAGTTGCGGTTTCTCAGGAATTATCAGACACTATTCCCTTGGATATTTCAACCCCTGCACGTGGAGCTGCTAGGCCTCCTGCAGCCATGTCTATTAAGGCCTTTGCCAGGGCTAAAGCAGCTAAAGCTTCAAAAACGGTGCCTGTCAAGCCCCCCTCTCACAGGCCCAGCACCAGTTTCCATATGCTTTCTTTGGCTGAGGATCTCATTTCTTTAATTCGTGGATCCCAGCCTCATCCAGACAGGACCTCTCATCCACCTCCAGAGAAGAGGCCTAGAGCAGAGCCCCCAGAGCCAGTATCCACAGATGATTCCTCTGATGACTCAGAACATACAGACCCTCCTGAGGCTCTTTATTCTCCTTACGAAGACTCTGATGCTGAAGAGTCCATTCCTTCAGCCTCTCCACCTGAGGAATTTTCCTTTGGGGAAACCTTGCATGCTATGAGGGAACAATTTCAGTGGCAGGGCCAAGATTTCTCAGACTCCAGAAAAAAGGCTTAGAACCTTTCTACATTTGCCACAGCATAGGCCTTTAGCTATACCTCCAGTTCTTTCTGTTGTAGATGATGCATTTAATGATGCTTGCACTGCTCCTGATTCATTACCTCCGGCCCCTGCTAAGCCCGATAGGTTCTACAGGGTCCCGGACACTCATCACCATTTATACAAGGCTCCTTTTGCAGATCCAGAGACTATCTCCCAGGGCCCTAAAGCTGTAGCAACTACATCTACTAAAAAACCCCTCCCCTCTGAAAAGGAATCCAGGTCCTTAGAGCGATGGGGTAAAAAAGTTTACACCTCTGCTACTTTGTCAGCTAGAGCTTTGAACTGCCAATTTCATATGATTCAATATCAAGAGTTTATGCTAGACCAGTTAACTAAAAAGCTGTCCTCTGAAGAATCTTTAGATAAGAAATATGTTCAGGAAATGGTACATAACATACAGCAGGTTAGTAACCATTCCTTAAAATGCGGCTATGATGCACTGGAGGCTTCCTTTAGATCAGCCATGACTGGCACAGTTATCAGGAGACATGCATGGTTGAAAGAGCAGGCATTACCAGACCATGTCAAATCAAAGCTTTTAGATGCTCCCATGGACAAAGTCAATTTATTTGGTTCCCCTGCACAGCAGGTACTAAAAAAGATGGAAGAGAAGGCGAAATCTGTACAAACAGTGAAAGATTTCTTACAGGTTCAACCTCCAAGGTTTAGCAGGAACTGGCCCTCCAATAATTGCTCCTTTCCGGACTCCTCTAAGACACAGAGAGGCAGGAATAGGCGTTCAAGAGGCAGAAACCAATCCAGTGGTGCCTACAGGGGACGCCAGTGGCAAGGTAACAACCAGCGAGGCACAGACGCAGCCACAGCCACTACAACAACACAATCACAGTGACTTGGCTGTGACACCGCCTACCAGGGAACAACTGGAAGCACCCTTAGGCGGAAAGTTAACATTGTTTTCAAAAAACTGGCATTGCATCACAAGGGAAAAATGGATTTTGCAAACTATAGACCAAGGTTACAGGTTCCATTTCCATACTCTACCAGCAAAGAGAGGGAATGCCAAACCTACCACCTACTCAAAGGGCAGAAGCTCTAAAGCAAATATCTTAATTATTAAGAATGAGAGCTGTGGAAAAGGTACCATCTATGGAACAAGGAAAGGGATTTTACTCCAGACTCTTCCTGGTACCAAGAAAAGAGAGCAAATGGAGGTCTATTCTCGACCTGTCCGCTTTAAACACATTCCTCATTGTTCCAAAATTCAAAATGCTGACCCTACAGCAGCTTCTTCCCATGCTGGGCAAGGAGTCTTGGCTGGTAACTCTAGATCTCAAGGAGGCATACCCGCACGTCCCCATACGACCAAATTGCAGAAGATACCTCAGATTTCTTGCAGGATCAGAGCATTATCAATTCTCAGCATTGCCCTTTGGCTTATCTACTGCGCCCAGAGTGTTCACGAAATGCCTGGCATCAGTAATTGCTCATTGCAGACTTCAGAGAATCCAAATTTACCCCTACCTGGACGACTGCCTGATACAAGCGGACAACAAAAGCAAGCTAACAGAAGACTTACAAAGAGTCATTTACCTGCTGCAAGCCCTGGGATATACAGTCAATATAAAAAAGTCAAGGCTGATTCCATCCCAAAGAATAACCTTTCTGGGTGCAGAGCTGGACACATCAAAACAAATGGCATTCCTAACGGCAGAAAAAAAAGAACAACTACCTCTCTACTTCTTGGCATTAACAAAGCAGAACCATCTAACTGCAAGGAAAGTACTGCAAGCCCTAGGCTTCATGACATCCTGCATAATTCTGGTCCCTCATGCCAGGCTGCATATGAGAAAGCTACAGTGGTACCTAAAGAATTTGTGGTCTCAACACAAGCACAGCCTAGAAACCAAAATTCCAATAATCCCATGCCTGAAGCAAGAGTTCCTATGGTGGGCTCAGGCATGTCAATCAAACACAGGATTGCCCTTCTGCAACAGCCAACCAAGCCAAACCATCACGACAGATGCATCAGACCTCGGTTGGGGGGCACACATGCTGGACAAGTGCATGCAAGGCTTATGGACTCAAGACCAGCTGCGCCTGCACATAAATCTAAAGGAAATGCTGGCAGTAAAATTGGCAATCCAGTCATTCAGACCATTTCTCCAAGAAGGTCAGTTGATGATAAGGACAGACAACACCACAGTTATGTGGTACATCAAACAGGGAGGCACACATTCATACCCTCTATGCCGGCTGGCACTGGACCTATGGTATGTGGCTCTGAGCTACAACATTCAGTTACAAGCAATTTTTGTACCAGGAAAAGAAAACATCCTAGCAGACATACTAAGCAGAACTACCACGGATGCCCACGAATGGATGCTGCATCCGGACATCTTCAAAGCCATCACAACAGAATGGGGACTACCACAAATAGACTTATTTGCATCCCCACTCAATCACCAGCTAAAGAGATTCTGCACAAGGACGTACCACCCACTTGCTTGGAAGGTTGACTCCCTATCTTTCAGTTGGAAGAACCTGACAGCATACGCATTCCCACCACTTCCTTTGATGCACAAGGTGCTTTTGAAGATCAAAGAGGAACGTCCGAAGATCATTCTGATAGCTCCAGACTGGCCAAGGCAACATTGGTACCCATTGCTGAGGAGCATGTCTCGGGAACAAATATGGGCATTACCTCTGATCCCATTGCTGTTAACACAGAACAACTACAACATCCTGCATCCAAACCTGAAAACTCTGCAGCTAACTGCCTGGAACATTACATAACAACAATTAACCCAAATTTATCCCAAAGGGTTAAAGACATAATCCTTGAGGCTCGTAGACCTTCAACACGAAAGAATTATGCAGCAAAATGGAAAAGATATCTCATTTGGAGTACTGCAAAGGGAGAAGATGTGGCACTGGGAAACATAGCCAACATCCTGGAGTACTTGGCAGAGCTCTTCCATACAGGCCTGTCCTATTCTTCCATCAAGATACATGCATCAGCCATTTCAGCAGAATACAGCTTGGATCCTCCTGTCTTCTCTCATCCTCTGCTCAGGCAGTTTCTAAGAGGAATTAAAAATGTAAAACCTCCCAGGAAACCACCATTGCCAGCATGGGACTTGAACTTTGTGCTAGAAAAATTGACACTTCCTCCTTTCGAACCGCAGCAACAGCAGAATTACAATACTTATCCTGGAAGACTGCTTTCCTGCTGGCAATCACCTCAGCAAGAAGGGTCTCTGAACTACAGGCATTAATGGCAGTGCAACCCTTCCTGATCTTCCATCAAGATAGAGTGTCCATGAGAACAAATCCTACATTTATGCCTAAGGTGGTATCCAGAGTGTCTTTAAATCAGGCTGTCCACCTACCTACATTCTTCCCCAACCCTCAGAACAGGGGAGAAAGACTGTTGCATACCTTGGATGTACATAGACAATTACGCTACTACCTGGACAGGACCAAGTCCAATAGAAAAACTGACCAGCTTCTGGTAGCATATGCAACAGGAAAGGAAGGAAAACCAATTTCAAAGCAGACAATCTCCAAATGGATAGGAAATTGTATTAGATTTTGTTACTCCTACCATGGAAAGAAAACTCCAGAGAACATCAGGCCTCACTCCACAAGGGCTACAGCCACTACCACAGCCTTCTTACGAGGAGTGGCTACCAAGGACATTATAGAGGCTGCTACTTGGACCTCCGTGCATACATTTGCCAAGCATTACAATTTACCTTTATACTCTAGATCCCGAGCAGGTTTTGCCACTGCTGTTTTGCAAGGGATCCTAACTACACCATAATCTTTCATTTTTTCCTCCTCCCCTAGTTTAGCTATGGTATTCTACCCATTTGTAAGGACTGCAGATGCATCCTTGAAGGACATAGTACAGTTTTGTACCTACCATAAATGTAGATGTCCGATAGGAATGCATCTGCAGTCAGGATTACCCACCCACCTTCCCCTCTGTGGTACTCCTAGGGTATTTGCCATCCTTCAGCTAGCTTGGGGGGGATCTATTATGGTGTATTTGTTTGTATATATGTACATACATGCTTATTTTATGTGTTTGCTCTCTACTATTTGGAAACATTGGCATTTATCCAAATTTAGCCATCCAAGAGGGCACCTGACATCTGGGGCAAGAAACACTGAGGAAAATGGCGTCGGCTGATGCCTTTATACCCGAAGAACTGCAGCTATGACGTCAGGTGAAGCGCGACACCAGCCGAGGCCAGACCCAGACTTTGGAATCCGGCCGACCGAAGGGCTGCCTGACGACAGGACAACCCATTTGTAAGGACTGCAGATGCATTCCTATCGGACATCTACATTTATGGTAGGTACAAAACTGTACTTTCTCCCTCTTCTGACCAGGGCTCCATTATTTCAGAACATTCTGATGAAGAGGAACACTCGTACTCCCCTTTTGAAGATTCTGATGCAGAGCAGTCCATTCCTTCTGGATCTCCCCCAGAGGATTTTTCTTTTGGGGAAACCTTGCATACCTTGAGGGAACACTTCCATTGGGAAGGCCAAGACCTTTCTGATTCCAAGAAAAGACTTGGGGAATTTCTTTTGCTACCTCAGCACAGACCTCTGGCGATACCTCCTGTCTTGGACATACTTGATGATGTTTACTCGGAGGCTTGTCTTAATCCGGATTCCCTGCCTCCTGCCCCAGTCAAGCCTGATAGGTACTACAGAGTTCCTAACTCTCACCAATTTCTTTACAAAAGCCATAATGCTGACCCTGAAACCATTTCTCAAGGCCCCAAGGGAATGAAGGCCTCTACTGCTAAGAATCCACTACCTTCCGAAAGAGAGTCTAGATCCTTAGAAAGGTGGGGAAAAAAGGTATATACCTCGGCCACCCTAGCCATGAGGGCCTTAAATTGTCAGTTCCATATGCTTAAATATCAGCAGTTTCTGTTATCACAATTAAGGAATAAAATGTCACGACCTGAACAATCAGATTTGAAGGAGTTGCAGGACATGATGCATAGTGCAGAACAAGTGGGTAAACACACCTTACTATGTGGCTATGATGCTCTAGAGGCCTCAAGTAGAGCTGCTGTTACAGGATCAGTCATTCGTAGACATGCCTGGCTTAGGGAACAAACCTTGCCTGATCATGTTAAAGCTAAACTACTAGATGCTCCTTTACAAAAGGATGTATTATTTGGTACTAATGCTGAGGAGATACTACAGAAAATGGAAGAAAAAGCTAAATCTATGCAAACTGTCAAAGCTTTTCTACAGGTTCAACCACCACGTTTTAGCAGAAATTGGCCTTCAAAAAACTGGTCCTTTCCAGCCACGGACAAGCCCCAAAGAGGTAGATACAGGTGCACAAGGGTTAGAGGACAATCTCAAGGATCATATAGAGGCAGACAATGGCAAACTCCAGCACCAAGAGGTGGCGAAGACAGTGCACAACAATACAGGAAAAAACCCAATGACTTTCCCCTTTTCATGCCAAGCAAGTCTCAGCTGGCAGCTCCCTTGGGAGGAAAGCTGGCATTATTTACAAGAAATTGGCATATCACAACAGACAAATGGATCCTGGACATTATAAACAGAGGCTACAGATTTCATTTTCACACTCTTCCAAAAATGAGAGGCATGCCGAACCTGCCACACAATCAAAGGGCAGAGGCTCAAATACAAATTTCAAAGCTCATGGACATGAAAGCTATTCAAGAGGTACCTACTCACGAACAAGGTCAAGGTTTTTATTCCAGACTATTCCTGGTACCAAGGAAAGGAACCGACTGGAGACCCATTTTGGACTTATCCATCCTAAACACATTTCTGCTCGTACCAAAATTCAAGATGCTCACTTTACAGCAGCTTCTTCCCATGCTGGGCAAGGAGTCTTGGCTGGTAACATTGGACCTCAAGGAGGCATACCTGCATGTCCCAATCAGACAAAGCTGCAGAAGATACCTCAGATTTCTTGCAGGTTCAATCCACTATCAATTCTCTGCATTGCCCTTTGGCTTATCTACTGCGCCCAGAGTATTCACGAAATGCCTGGCATCAGTAATTCCCTACTGCAGACTTCAAGGGATACAAATTTACCCTTATTTGGACGATTGCCTGATCCAAGCGGACAGCAAACACATACTTCTGGAACATCTGGCTTATGTAACACGGTTATTGAATTCTCTGGGATACACAGTCAACAAAGAGAAATCCAGGCTAACACCATCTCAGAAAATAACTTTCCTGGGTGCCAACTTGGACACAAACACCCAGATGGCCTATCTTACGCCAGAAAAACAGGGGCAACTAACTCAGTACTTCAAAATACTAGCAAATTGTACCAGGCTAACTGCAAGGAAAATCCTGCAGGCTCTGGGCTTCATGGCATCTTGCATTCTTCTAATCCCATGTGCAAAGTTGCATATGAGGAAACTTCAGTGGTACCTAAAAAACCTATGGTCTCAACACAGCCACAGTTTGGAAACAATAATACCAATAATCCCATGTTTGCAAAATGAATTTCTATGGTGGGCCCAAGCATGCCAAACAAACACAGGTCTACCATTCTGCAAGCCTCAAGCAAATCAAGTCATCACAACAGATGCCTCAGACTACGCCTGGGGGAGGGGCACACATGACAGACAGGTGCATTCAGGGCAAATGGTCCCAAAAGGAAAAGCACCTTCACATCAATCAAAAGGAAATGCTAGCAGTGATAAATGCAATTACAGCTTTCAAGGACCTCCTGCATCCAGGGCAATTATTGATAAGAACAGACAACACCACAGTAATGTGGTACATAAACAAACAAGGAGGAACACATTCATACCCCCTGTGCAGGCTAGCCATGTCACTTTGGAACTTGGCTCTGGAATGGCAAATCGAACTTCAAGCACAGTACCTGCCAGGATTGGAAAACACGCTGGCAGACAATCTAAGCAGAAATATGACAGACCCACACGAATGGAAGTTGCATCCTCAAGTGTTTACAAAGATAATCCAAGCGTGGGGAAGGCTAGACATAGATCTCTTTGCCTCCCACAGGAATCATCAATTGGCAAAGTTCTGCTCAAGGACCTTCCATCCAAAGGCCTGGAGAGTGGACGCCCTTTCTTTCAGTTGGGCAGCACGGACAGTTTACGCCTTCCCACCTTTGCCTCTTCTGCCCAAGGTGCTCTTGAAAGCAAGAGCAGACAGACCGAAGATGATACTGATTGCTCCAGATTGGCCAAGACAACACTGGTACCCACTCCTGAGGAGCCTAACACATACTCCTCCCTGGACCCTACCTCTAATGCCTCTTCTACTGACTCAGCACAGCTACAAAACTCTTCACAGTCAGCTGAAAACACTCAATCTGGCTGCATGGAAAATTCCTTAACACCATAACAGACCCTACTCTCCAAAGAGGTGCAGGATGTCATTTTGGAGGCCAGAAGGCAATCTACTTGAAAGGCTTACTCCGCAAAATGGTTTTCGCTTGGAATGAGAAAAAAGGCCAGGATCCTAGAAAACTGAATTTGCCTCAGATATTACAGTATCTAGCTGAGCTGTTGAACAGTGGACTTTCATTTTCCTCCATCAAAATTCATGCCTCAGCCATTTCTGCAGAATACAACACTGATCCACCCTTATTCTCTCACCCACTCTTAAGACAGTTCCTCAGAGGGGCTAAGAATATAAGACCTCCAAGGAAACAACCAATACCAGCCTGGGATCTTGATTACATTCTAGAAAAATTAACATTGCCTCCCTTTGAACCAGCTGCCTCAACAGATTTGCAATATTTGTCCTGGAAAACAGCTTTCCTTCTGGCCATTACCTCAGCTCGTAGGGTTTCGGAACTACAAGCCCTCATGGCTGTGCAGCCCTTTCTCATCTTCCATCAGGACAGGGTTTCCCTACGAACCAACCCGTCATTTATGCCTAAGGTAGTATCCAGGGTAGCTTTAAATCAGGCCATACACTTACCTACCTTTTACCCCAATCCTCAAAACAAAGGGGAAAGGCTGCTACATTCCTTAGACATCCATAGACAGCTACGTTACTATTTGGACAGAACAAAGCCTTTCAGGAAATCAGAACAACTCTGTGTCCTATGCTGTAGGAGCTCAAGGGAAGCCAATTTCCAAACAGACAATTTCGAAATGGATAGGCCACTGCATACGGTTTTGTTACTCCTTTCATGGTAAATCTGTACCTGCAGGCATCAGATCCCACTCCACAAGGGCCACAGCTACCTCTGCAGCCTTCCTCAGAGGAGTACCTACCAAAGATATTTTGGAGGCAGCCACTTGGAGTTCTGTGCATACCTTCACTAAACACTACCACCTACCTTTATACTCCAAAACTAGAGCAGGCTTTGCTACTGCTGTGTTGCAGGGCATTCTGGCTCCTCCCAGTTCCACCTAGTGCCTACCACCCTGTGCGTAGCTTTGGGATTCTACCCATCTGTTATGACTGCAGCTGTATGCACGATGAACATAGTACAGTTTTGTACCTACCATAAATGTAGATGTTAGAGTGCTAATACAGCTGCAGTCCAGGTTTCCCTCCCTCCTTCCCCTCTGGGTACAGACCTAGTGGCTAACTCCTCATCTTACAACTTGATTGGGTTATCCTTCTATGGTGTATTTGCTTGCAACTACTGGTTTTTGATTATATTGTAATGCATGATTTTATATATATATATATATATATATATATATATATATATATATATATATATATATTGCCTTCCTTCTGGGGCAAGAAAGACTGAAGAAAATGGCGTTGGCTGTGTCCTGTATACCCCTGTCGCACTGACATCAGGAAAGAAAGCGACGCTGGACCTAGACTTTGGAATTCGGCCGACCGAGGACCCGCCTGACGGCAGGAGAACCCATTGTTATGACTGCAGCTGTATTGGCACTCGAACATCTACATTTATGGTAGGTACAAAACTGTACTTTATGTGGTACATAAACAAGCAGGGGGGTACACATTCTTACACCCTCTGCAGACTGGCCATGGCATTGTGGAACACAGCCCTGAGCTACCAAGTGCATCTACAAGCTCAGTTCCTGCCAGGAAAACTAAATACACTGGCAGACTAACTAAGCAGAAACCTCATGGACCCACACGAGTGGAAACTGGAACCAAGGAATTTCAACATGTTGACAAGCAAATGGGGGGGGGGCAGATATAGACCTGTTTGCCTCCCCCAGAACTATCAGTTGGACAAATTTTTCACAAGGGCTCCCCACAAACAAGCTTGGAAAGTGGATGCTCTGTCCTTCAGCTGGAAAAAACTA
Source organism: Protopterus annectens (assembly GCF_019279795.1). Classification (NCBI taxonomy): domain Eukaryota; kingdom Metazoa; phylum Chordata; order Ceratodontiformes; family Protopteridae; genus Protopterus; species Protopterus annectens. The sequence continues at coordinate 725,662,127 of NC_056748.1, forward strand.
TCAGTTTATGCCTTTCCTCCTCTGCCTCTGCTCTCCAAACTACTACTAAAGATCTAACAAGACAAAACAAGGATGATTTTGATTGCACCAGACTGGCCACGCCAACACTGGTACCCCCTCTTGTACAGTGTGTCACTGTTGGCCCCATGGCACCTGCCTCAGACACCTACCCTATTGTCTCAGCAGGAAAACCAGATTCTGCAGCCTCAGCTTCAAACGCTGAACCTAGCAGCCTGGCTAATTACCTAATCTCTCCTTTCCATCCCTCAGTTAAACCAGTGATGGATATCATTTGAGGCAAGAAGGCCTAGTACTAGAAAATCTTATGCTGAAAAATGGAAAAGATTCTGTGCCTGGAACCAGTCTCAAGGGATGAGCACAGCAGTGCCCAGTTTACCTCAGATTTTACAGTACTTAACTGAGATGCTTCACAAGGGCCTGTCTTTCTCCTCCAAGATTCACGCCTCAGCCATTTCAGCTCATTGCAACACAGAACCCCCTCTCTTCTCTCATCCACTGCTCAAGCAGTTTCTCAGAGGGGCCAAAAATCTACAACCACCCAGGAGACTCCAACTCCAGCCTGGGACCTCAACTTTGTATTGGAGAAACTCACTCTTCCTCCTTTCGAGCCAGCTGCTACTGCAGACTTAAAATTCCTTTCTTGGAAAACAGCTTTCCTTTTAGCAATCCCTTCAGCAAGAAGGGTGTCTGAATTACAGGCCCTCATGGCAGTGGAGCCTTTCATAATCTTTCATGCAGACAGGGTGTCCCTCAGGACCAATCCCTCCTTCATGCCCAAGGTGGTATCCAGTGTGGCCCTTAATCAGTCCATTAATTAGCCAACCTTCTTTCCTATTTCACAGAACAAAGGGGAACGGGTACTGCACTCCTTAGATGTGCACAGGCAACTTAGATTCTACTTGGACAGGAGTAAACCTCAAAGGAAATCTGACCAACTGCTGGTGGCATTTGCTACAGGGGCAGAGGGGAAGGTTATTTCAAAGCAAACCATTTCCAAATGGATAGGCCATTGCATTAATTTCTGCTACAAGCACCATGGAAAACCTATCCCACAGGGGATCAGACCCCACTCAACCAGGGCTGCATCTACCTCCACAGCCTTTCTCAGAGGCGTCCCTACCAGGGACATCTAGAAGTTGCTACCTGGAGTTCTGTACATACTTTTACCAAGCATTGCTATCTGCCAGTTTTCTCTAAATCCAGAGCTGGCTTTGCCACTGCAGTCTTGCAGGGCCTTATAGCTTGTTCTAATGCTATCTAAATTCCTCCTCCCATTCTTAGCTTTGGGAATCTACCCAAATGTGATGACTGCAACTGTGAAATACGAAGAACATAATACAGTTGTGTACACTTACCATAAATGTAGATGTTAGTGTATTCACTGTTGCAGTCCTGGTTACCCTCCCTCCAGCCCCCTTACTACTTTTGGCTATACCTCTACTCTCTTTTACTATGCTCAAAAGCTTTTTGGTGTATTTGCTTTTTTGTCGGAGGTATAACTTTGTATATTTATAGATTTAATTGCTTCCTATTAGGGGGGCACCTGACATCTGGGGCAAGAAAAACTGATGTAATGGTGTTGGCTGCATGTTTAATACCCCTGATGACCTGATGTCACGGAAGAAGGGACAGCAACCGACGCAGGACCCAAGACTTTGTTAATTAGGCCGACTGAGGACTACTGCAAGCAGATAACCCAAATGTGATGACTGCAACAGTGAATACACTCGAACATCAACATTTATGGTAAGTGTACAAAACTGTACTTTGTGTGTAATGTGAATTCCCCAGCTTCTGCCCCAACATCTACACATATCCAAGTGCATTTGGTGCCACCATTTTATGTAACTATGGCCATCACCAAAAGTCAGGAGTACATAAACTCTTCTAGCTCTCCATAAGTGGGAGAGTTGACTGTTCAACATCTTTTCTGGCTTTTTAGATTCACTTGTCAGACCTAGTTTGACCGTCTTTACTAGTACACTTATCCCTACACCAGCGGAATTGGCTAGCCAAGTGTATTTTTATCAACAGAAGTGAAACACTTGTTCACTATAAACAAGGATGGCGGCCAAGGTCAGTAGCATGCTGGATGAACAGTCTATAGAAGTAGATTGTTTGTCCTCCTTAATGTGTGCATGTCTTTGAACATAGAAAAGACCGGAGACATGATCTGGACCTATAAGATTCCTGTGAAAAAGACTAAGGTGCAATGGAACTGAAAATAAGAGATGGGAGAAATGAGTAAGAGACATGGCTTGCTGATGGTGGTGGTGGGGTACCCGTTTTAAATCTAAATAAAAAAAAAAATTAACACACGTTCTGGCAGCCGAGCAGACAATTTCCCTCCACCAGTAATTTGCATTCATTTACCATCCCAGATAGTTTGTTTGCCAAGGGAAAAAGGATTGAGAACTCTGCAACCAGCTCTTTCCTTGGAGCATGAACATGGAGAAGAAAACTGTGTCTGTTTTCTCTCTGAAGAATGGAAAAGTCTTGAACACTGAGAGAGCTTAATGCGTTTAGGCGTATTCTGAATTGCTTGTCATTAACTGTACAACCAACATAGTTCACTGCTTAATAGTTTGTGTTAAAGGATTTTTAAATGTAAAAACAATTTTAAATTCAGGAGAATGTAAGTAACCACTTCACACACTTATCTTTTATGTAAGAGAATATTTCTGCCACATGTAAACAAATCACTGACCCTAGCTGAATGCCTCGCACGTTCTCATCTGCATAAAATGAGATCTAGGTCCTTGCATGGTGATGTCACTTGAGTGAGACTGCTTCAGAGTTTTAATGCACTTTAAATGAGGGATTTACATTAGAGTAATACTGCTAATGTTCTCTGCAAGCTCTTTGTTGTATTGAGGACTGTACCACAGATTAGCTTTTTTTTCAGGCAAATACAATGATTTATTTACCCGTGGCAGCAGTATTATTATGCTAATGGCATTTTTGTTGGCTTTATTGATAAACAGTAGATGATAGCATGTAAGTAAAGTGCTCACTTAGTTTTTCTTTTTACTTTCATCTTTTATCTTGTTTACCAGTCATGTAAAATATTACATGGTGGAATTCAAATACTTGCACAGCTGTTATGTAGCAGTTTGTGTATGACTGGTAGCAGCTCTGTTGTTTCCTTAATAATGAAACTATTTACATTAGTTTTTCTGTCACTGAGGCTGAAGGCGTGGGATGAGTCCCTCGCTAAAGAGAATGTTCTAGCTTTGGAACATGACCTTTTTATTATGGAGCATGACCTTTATTAGTAGTAACATGTTTGAAAGACGCCTGATTTATAAACTCTTTACCAGTAGTGATGTCTCTTTCGTTACTGATGTGATGGGCAACCAAGTTCACAGCTGCATCACATCTCCGATGAACAGAATTTATTTTTTAAATTTGTCCATTTAATAAATGTCTTCACTGTTTTTCTTGTTAATAGATGCAGGTTTACTTAGTGATTTATAGCTATTAGAAGTCTGATGCAAGAAGTGTGCTCAGGAAAAAAAAATCTACTTCTGTAGGCCCATAACAAATCACTGCTTGCATCAATTTTGCTTGAGTAAAACTACTGTTTTTCTTGAAGCCTAATGTGATGATGAAATGCAGTTGTCTGCACTCAGTTTTGCAAAACTACAGAGGCAGCCATAGCAAAAGTAAAGCTCTGTTTATGGGAGTTCATTAAGTTGACTTTTATATTGGTTTTGTGTTGTTGGGCTATGTTGCATTGTATGTCTTTTCCCTTTGTTTTGATTTTTTTTTCTATATGCTTTTACTAGTGCATTCATTTTATTTTCTTAATTTATTTTGGCTGTTTTTTGTAAATGTGATATTTGTAATGAGTTGCCACTTTAGTAGAGAGTATACTGAGTCTTGTGTTTATGTAGCAGTGGTGGTTATAAATGCATTGTGTGTTTTATGGGTAGATTGAGTCTTGATAAGCTGGAGGGTATCCTCCGTACTTCTAGTATTTGCATGTGTTAACTCGGAGATTGATCTACGTTAGAGATTGAAGTATAATCTCAGATTTTGCCGTCTTGGATTTAGTGCCATTGAAAATAAGAAGTTTTATATATATATATATATATATATATATATATATATATATATATATATATATATATTGCTTTGATATCATAAAGGATTCTTGAAATTTTAATGGGAATCTTTTGATTGGTATAGTTTTTCATCCATGATTTTTTCACTTGTGTATTTAGTTTTTTTGTTTAATTTATTGATCTTTTTCATCCTGTTCTTCTGATCCATCTGATGAGTCTTCGGGTCACTTGTCACTTCCGATCCAGCAAAACTAGTCCACCAGGACTGAGCTCCTTTAATTTTTCCCTCCCACGATGCACCTGTGCCCGTAGTAACCCCAAATCATGGTTAATGCATATGCGATTGGACACAGGTTTCCACGAGAAAAGCTAAGAGCTTCAACCTGGTATTTTTCTTTTTTTTGCCAGTTTTTTGGGAAATTTCTCATAGTAATCAGGTACCTTTATTGTATTAGTGTAAGTTATCCTGTTTTGACACTTTACTTGTTTCCTCCATAGCTTGTCAGTGTTGCATGGGCATCTAGCCTACCAACACTGTGTTAGCCATTAGTTTGACTATTAGTTGTCTAGAGTTTTTTGGAATGTCTCAATACAACATTTGTCTTCTCAGTTGTGCTTGCTATAGTTCCCTTATTCATGATGGGCAAGAAGACATTTAGAAAATGTTCCAGGTGTGGTCACAGAATTCCTCCCTAGATTCATGAATTGTGTGCTGTGTGTCCGGTGGTGGAATATTTGTCAGCAGACTGCTCCGTTTGTAATTCCTTCATTCTTCATTCCATATTTGACTGAGAGCAAAAGCTGATTTTAAAGGGCTTGCTGCTTCCTAATCTCAAGACGGACAAACCTAGAAAGGAGAAGCCTAAAGAGAAGGACAAAACCAAGGAAAAGGAACCAAGAAAGAGAAGCTGATGTTGAAGCTGCTTCATTGGATCCAAAGGTGAATAGAGTGGAGTCTTCCCCTTCTCAGATTCTGACCAAACCTTCTGCTTTGGCTCCAACTTCGGAACGAAAGTAATTCCCCAAGTGAATGGTTCATAGCACCTCTTTCAAAAAGGTCCTCTGTAACTTCCCTTCTCTGCTTCCATGTCTGTTGTCATTTATGATCCTTCAGATCCTTCCTGAGTACTTCAGACTTCAATAGGGAATGCATAATAGGGGCCTATCTGAAGACCCAAATTGAGATGGATGTCCTCCTGTCTCCCTCCATCTTGAGGGCAGATAGGCATGGCCCTTCCTCATGCATTTGCTTTGTCACTGGTCATTGCTTTGGCACCAGCAATCCTGAAGCTGGCACTTCATCCAGAGCTTGTCCTTTTGGGTAGTAGTTGTTTGACCTTGGCTCCGGGAGATTTTGAACCTGTTACAGTTGATGCCAAAGGCTTCAGTCTCAAGTGAGTCTTGGGACCGGCTCCTTGACTTTGAGTCTTGAGCTCCATCCTTGGAGGCCATCTTGTGTAGCTCCCTTTTCAGTCTTAGAGGTGTTGGCACATATCCCATCCTCAAGGCCCATCACACATTCAGTGTCAGAGCTGCCTTTGTGTCTCAGTTTCCTCCCCAAGTAGAGAAACATATGCATGTGATACCATCCTCAAGGCCCTCCACATGGTCAGTCTTGGAGCTGCCTTTGTGTCTCAACTTCTTCCCCAAGGAGAGAGATGTCTGCATGTGATACTCTAAGTCCAACAGATGTGGGGTTAGCTTTCAAGGTTATTTGGAGGATTATAGCTTCTCTTTCAAGAAAAGTTGCATGCTTCTTTGGTGTCACCTCCATCCCAGGACTCCTGCTGTTCTCTTGCCTCTCCGTGAATCCCATCGTTAGAGCCAAAGAAATAGCCTCAAGAATCTGTACCAATATAGTCGGAGACCTTTGGAGAATCAGACTACCCCCTGCTGATATTCCAAGAAAGAGGGCGTACAAGACAAGGCACATTAACTCCCATATGGCATCTGTCTCATCAGACAAAAGTTTATATGCTCATATCTAGAGGATATAAAAGTACCTTTTCCCATCACCTCCCTATAACATGTCAAGTTATTTCCAGATGTTCCACCCCTTAAAAAAAAAAAAATCCAAAAGAGAAGCATCTCTTCTATAAAAAGCTATCCAGAGGTCCCATCCGATCAAAGGTGAGGATACTATTTGAGATTTGGTTCCAATGAAAAACAAGGGACCTCAAGCCAATTTCAGACTTCGGTGACCTAAACACATAACAAAGACCCCGTGTAAATAGTCACTGTACAAGAGATAATGCATTGTTTTCAAGCAGACAATTTGATATGCTGTATAGATCTCCACAGTGCTTACCTCCATATCAAGATAGCCAAAGTATCCAGTAGCTGTGACGGCTACGTAGATGGAAATGCACATTTTTAGTTTAGAGCCCTGCCCATCATCCTCACCACAGAAGCCCCCCACCTCATGTTCACATGCATGGCTATGATTGCAATCCATCTGTGTTTTTCCATGCAGTGAATCTGGCTCCTTGTGGCCACAACAGTCTTGGCTCAAAGCCAGAGATGACTTGTTGCAACTCTTGAGTTTGGTCATTTCTGTAAAGTACAATAAATCAAACCTTCAGCAATCGCAAACCAATTCAGTCCATAAGATGCTATCTGGACCCAGCAAGTTTGCATAGCATCCTCTCATCTGGAGAGACAATCCAGTTCTTAGAGCTCATTACCAGTTCTTCTCTGGTTCGGTTTTTCCCTGATGATCCTAGATCTTAGATTCCTGGGTATCAAGGTGTCCTCCATTCTCATGGTGTAGTTCACCCAGTTTCATATGAGAATTCTTCAGTGGCTCTCCATAGCACAGTGGTCACAAATTTCAGACCTCCCTTTTGCACCAATAATTGCTCATCTGAGCAGAGCTCATTTGCAATGGTGGCTAACGTCCCCCTTAATTCTTTTAGAAGGACCCTTAGTTATATCACTTTCTATAGCAGTGATGACCACAAGCACCGCTGTCTGAGGTGGGGGAGGCATTTTCGGATAAGTTCCCTTTGGGGAAAAATTATGCTTTACTTTCTATTATAGATGCTGTAGCTTTTCTGTGAGACAATAGTTTTAAAGCTAAGAAAAAGTGTTTTTAATGACTGTCATATGACTTCTAATTAGTATTAAACAGGAGTTTCACTTATTTGGTAAAAAGTTTTTGAAACTAATTTTAAAACCATCTGTGGTATAAGTTATGTTGTTTTGGGTCTGGAGTAAGTGTTAAGTGTTTTTACTGTGTTTTTTATTGGGGGGGGGGGTACTTTTTTTTTTTTTTTTTTTTTAAACAACCTGCCTGTCTTGCTGACAACTGCTACCAAGCTTCCGTGAGATTTGGGCATCTTTGTCAGCTTAACAGTAGAACAACCTACCAGCCATAATAAAAAAAAAAATTAAACAGCCTTTGTCACCACTGCAGGCAGCTAAAGTTACTCAACCACGTGTGTGACAGCTGTGGCCATTACTGCTTTTACAGACCATTCATCTTTCTCCCTGACTCTCTCTAGTGCAGTCCCTACAGCCAACATGGACCAAGATGTTTACATGTTCTGTGTGGTTTTTGGAATGCACTTGGTGGGCAAGGGGGGGCCGGACAGTTGCCCGTCTCGGGAGAAGGGACGGAGAGTATTATTTTGCCTAGCCAGAATACTATGCTAATCCCTAAGGAGGTGTTTCCTGTCGAAATTGGGTCTGTTTAAGAAATTCTTGTCAAAAAAAAGAAAACTTAAATGTATTCTCCTATCTTGGTCACTTTAGATAGGAATGCTTTATTGGGCTTAGCTCAGGATTTAGTTCCAGCTCTTGACCCTTCCAGTTTTGATGTCTCAACTCTTTATTTTCTGAAGAAGTTCAGTTTTATGAAACAAAATGAGAGTGAAGGAACAGACTCACTTTTGTCTCCTCATATTTCTGATTTAGATTCTGAGGAGAGTTAGCTTTGGCCAGTCCCTTTGAAGGATTCCCTTTCTCTGAAACTATTTCCAAAATATATCATTTGCTTCAATGAGAGCATAAAGATACTACATTCAGTGAAAAAGTATTAATGATTTATCACGGTTGAAATTTCCACAACCTACCCCCAATTTCTCCTTTTCTTTCATTATTGGAGGATATTTTTGTCATAGTCTGTAACTTGCCTGAGAGCCAGCTTGATGTTCTCAAGAAAGCAGCTAGGTTTTATAACTTTCCTCATAAATACATCAAAAACTAAGCATATGAGATTTGGTAGGCGTAAATTCAAAGGTGAATATTTAATACAGCACACTGTGATTGAAACTGTAGATTCATTTAAGGACCTGGGTATATGGGTAAATTCAGCTATGAGTTTTTCTAATCATATCAACCAGTTGGTTAATGATGGTTATAGAACTATATGTTGTATAAAAAGATTTATAATGTATAGGAAATCAAAAATAATGAAGTCCTTGTTTGATAGTTACATTAGATCCAAAGTGGAGTATGTAATAATGATATGGAAAACCCTATAAGAAAACAAGCATGAGTAAACTGGAAAGAGTACAACAGAAGTATACCAAGGGTATCCATGAATGTGAAAATTTAAGTTATTATGAAAGACTAAAACATCTGAACTTATACAGTGTCTGTTACAGATACCCAAGAGGAGATCTTATTCAGGTATATAGGGCATTTAGTGACAACTACCTCTGGGAATGTTTGGGTCAACAAAAAGTACTAGAGAATCATCAGACAACTTATGTAGAAGATTCTATAGGAATGAGAAGTGTACTAATTGTTTCTCTGAGATTAGCTGATGCATGGAACGGACTACCAAGTTACATTAAAGCAAGTGTACTACTTTAGATATTTTTAAGAACAGCCTGGGTACTTATTATAGGAGCAAGTGTTTTGGTATATTGGCAAGCTAGAAGGGCATTAATGCCCGTGCTTGAAATATTTGTATGTATGTATAAATTTGTATACACTCATCCCAGGTCAGACTCTGTGGTTACTGATTTAGTGAACCCAGCTGCTGCTAAACATCTGTTAAATATCAGATGAGAAAGGGAGAGCTTTTGACAGATTGGGGAGAAAAATGTTTTTAGAATTCCAAGCTCTCATGCTGAAGTTATGCTTTCCTCCTTTGAGAATATGAGGAATGCTATGGCATCTGTTTCCTCTTTGAAGGAGAAATCTGCTATATGTAATTCCATTGCTTCTGCGTCTCAAGTGGCAGCTCACTGTTTTGAAAAGTGCTTATGATTTTGCTGATGCCACCTCCTGGGCTGCTGCCACTGGAACTGTTGTTATTAGGAGGTTTGCTTGAGTTTTGTTATCAAAATGTCCCAAATGATGTCAAAAATGAAATTTTGAATTTAGTGTTAGACAGAATTTTTGGGGCATCCCCCCACAGACGTCCTTAAAATGTAATGAGAGAGGTAAAGCTGATTCTAGGTATCTCTAAGGTTTTTCATCCTACCTTCTCCAAGTTTGCTGGGAGAGGGGTTAATGCTACCTCTTCAGCCTTTGAAAAGCAAAATAATGAGATCCTACAAGCTTTTGGTAAGCAAATGTATAAAAGCAATTATGAGAGGTTGAAAATGAAAGGAGGAATCCACCCCGAAAATAAAGGACAGTTTAATAAATAATAAAATACTATATTCAGGACTCCTTTCCCCCATCCTACCTTGGCAAACAAATTGTTTCACGAAGTCTGAACCTCCATTTCTTTGGTAACAGATTGATAACCATTAGATGTTCTTCATCTCACATTGCTGCAGTCCTTACACTTGGGTAGTCCGCTGTCCTCGGTCGGCCCGAATATCAAAGTATAAGGCTGACGTCGGTCAAGGCGCATTAGACTGACATCAGGACGTCAGGGTACAAATGCGCATGACCGACGTCATATCCTCAGTCTTTTTTGCCACATGGTCCGATGCAGAAGCAGCGTTGCAAGTGCCGTTCGTTCTGAAATTTTCGGTCGGAGTTTCAGACCGAGTCAAAGTTGGCTAAGTACCCCTTTGGGGAATATTTTAGTTTTTTCTTGCCTCAGTGGTTTACCGGATGTCAGAAAAAGTGAATAACTGTATTTCTTGTGGGAAACAGATACCGCATAGAGATTATCATACTTTGTGTATTCCTTGTTTAGGGCCTGAGCACGACGTTGTTGGGTGTCGCTTTTGTGCTAGGTTCAATAAGCGCACTATTAGCGAAGGTTAGATTGTGCCAGGTTAGTCTTGAAGCGGTGCAATTATAATATGCCGTCGGATGCTCCGGCGTCCGCTTCTTCAAGAAGCGCAAGGACAAAGCAGCTAAGCCCAGGCAAGAAGAGCCGTCCGCATCGGACGCCGGTTCTTTAGAGGTGTCGGTGGAACCGGGGTTCCGCCGGAGGTTTCTCTGGAGTCCCAGGGGAGACTTTGTTATTGCAGGATGTGGCCTCTCAGGAGGCAGGTCAGGCTGAAGGGGCTTCTCAGGTTACTGTACTCCCCTCCCTTCCTAGGGTGGTTAGGCCCTCTCCTTCTGTTTCCAAGGCTTCTCCCAGAGGCAGGCCAGGTTTAGCTTCAGTTGGTGTCACTCCTAGTTCTTCAGGATCTGTGCCCAAGAAGCATATGCTTAAAATGGCAGAAGATTTGATTACTTTGATTAGAGGTTCTTTGCCCCCTCCTGATAAGAGACCTAGGGTGGAACCTGAGTTGGGGAGTTTTGAGCAGGCTTCGGATGCTTCAGAGTCTTCGGCTGAAGACTTGCAGGAATATATTCAGGACTCCTTTCCCCCATCCTACCCTGGCAAACAAATTGTTTCACGAAGTCTGAACCTCCATTTCTTTGGTAACAGATTGATAACCATTAGTTAAGATTATAGATGGCAGTGGGAATCTGTCACTTTTTTTCAAGGGATTCTCTCCCAGTCTGCCAGACCAAACTCCTGGTTTCCATTCTGGCATTCAGCATCTGCTGACTCTAGGAGAGACAGAAACAGTCCATGCTCATAAGTCAAAAGAAATGTTTTATTCAAAAAATGTTTCTGGTGCCAAAGAAGGAAGATTCTTAGAGAACACTTTTTTGGATCTTTCCTTTCTCACCCTATTTGTGATAGTGCCCAAGTTTAAAATGCTTTCTCTTCAGAACTTGTTACCTCTTATTCCCCATTTGAGTTTTCTAGTGACCTTAGATTTTAAAAGATGCATGTCACATTCCTATAGATCATGATTTTAGACATTTCTTAAGATTTTCTGTGTCTGGATCACACTATCGATTTTCTGCATTATCCATTGGTCTATCCACTGCTCCAAGGGTCTTCACAAAGTCTACAGATCCTGTGATAGCCTACTCCAGACTGCAAGGTATGCACATTTATCCTCATTTAGATGACTTGCTTATCTTTTGCAGGGTCTTTATACAAAGTGTCAGGGGTTCTTCACTTGGGTTAAGGGATCTCCTATACAGACTGGGGTTCCAGGTGAAGGTACAAAAATCTTGTCCTGACTCTCTACCACAGGATTGTTTTTCTGATGCGTCCTGGGCACCTCATTTCAAAGAGATTTTCTTACACCAGAAAAAGTAGTTCTGTAACTAGATCAATTCCTGAGGTTTTTCACTAAGACTACTGTCTCAGGTAAGATGTTGGATCCCAAGGCTTCTATGAGTCTTGTGATCCCTCTTGCAAGATTCCACATGAGAAAAATCCAGTGGTACCTGAAATGTGTATGGTCCCAATGTCCCCATTATAGATTCCACTTTTAAGGTTTGGGGAACAAGGAGATTTTGTGGTGGAGGCACCAATTTGTCAGGATGCAGATCTTCCATTCTCCTTCCTTTCAGCACAGTCGGTCATAACAATGCCTTGAAGTTTGTTTGAGGAGCATTGTCTATGGGGGTAGAAGTGCAAATGTTTTGGAACTGAAAATACCAAAACACACCAACATAAAAGAGATGCTGATACTTAAAAGTACTGTCAACTCCTTGAATCACTTGTGCTTTCCTAGGACCTCTACAAGTATTTACAAGACAACACCCAAGTTATATGGCACATAAAGGGGGAACCAGCTCTTAGCCTCTATGCAAGCTAGCCTTGGTAGTCTGGGATGTACAGTGGATATAAAAAGTGTACACACCCCTGTTAAAAATGCCAGGTTTTTGTGATATAAAAAAGTAAGACCACAATAAATAATTTAAAAACTTTTCCCACCTGTAATGTGACCTATAACCTGTACAATTCAATTGAAAAACAAACAAATCTATTGGGGGGGGGGGGGGAGTATAAAAAATAAAAAAAAGTACAATAAACTGGTTGCATAAGTGTGCACACCCTTAAACTAATACTTTGTTGAAGCACCTTTTGATTTAATTGCAGCCTTCAGTCTTCTTGGCTACACACCTGCCATCAATTAGAGAGACTGATTAACCCCAAATAAAGTTCAGCTGTCCTAGTAGGATTTTCCTGACATTTACTCAGTTGCTTGCTACAGCAAAAGTCATGGTTCACAGAGAGCCTACAAAGCATCAAAGGGCATTGTTGAAAGGTATCACTCAGAAGAAGGGTACAAAAAATATCCACAGCATTGGATATACCATGGAACACGGAGAAGACGGTCATCAAAAAGTAGAGAAAATACGGGACAACAGTGCTGTTGCAAAGAACTGGACATCCCTCCAAAATTGATGAAAAGACAAGACGAAAACTGGTCAGAGACTGCCAGGAGACCTACAGCAACACTGAAGGAGCTGCAGGAATTTCTGGCAAGTACTGGCTGTGTACTACATGTGACAACAATCTCCCGTATTCTCCATATGTCTGGACTGTGGGGTACGGTTGCAAGACAGAAGCCTTTTCTTAAACAGAAAAACATCCAGGCCCAGCTAAAATTTGCAAAACAATACATAGTCTCCCAAAAGCATGTGGGAAAAAGTGTTATGGTCTGATGAGACCAAGGCTGAACTCTTTGGCCACAATTCCAAAAGGTACTTTTGGCGCAAAAACAACACTTTGCATCACCAAAAGAACACCATCCCCGCAGTGAAGCATGGTGGTAGCAGTATCATGCTTTGGGGTTGCTTTTCTTCAGGTGGAACTGGGGCTTTAGTCAAGGTGGAGGGAATTGTGAACAGTTCCAAATACCAATCACTTTTGACCCAAAACCTTCAGGCATCTGCTAGAAAGCTGAAGAGGAATTTCACCTTTCAACACAATGACCCCAAGCATACATCCAAATCAACAAAAGAATGGCATCACCAGAAGAAAATATAAAGTTTTGGAATCGCCCAGCCAGAGCCCAGACGAAAATCCAATAAAAAATCTGTAGGGTGACCTGAAGAGGACTGTGCAAAAGAGATGCTCTGTCTGACAGATTTGGAGCACTTTTACAAGGAAGAGTGGGCAAATACTGCCAAGTTAAGATGTGCCATGCTGATAGACTCCTACCCAAGAAGACCGAATGCTGTAATTAAATCAAAAGGTGATTCAACAAAGTATTGGTATAAGGGTGTGCACACTTATGCAACAAGCTTATTGTACGTTTTTTATATTTTTCCCCCCAACAGATTTGTTTGGTTTTCAATGGAATTGTACAGGTTATAGGTCACATTAAAGGTGGGAAAGGTTTTGGTGATTTATTGTGGTCTCATTTTTTTATATCTCAAAAACCTGGCATTTTAACAGGGGTGTGTATACTTTTTATATCCACTGTAGCTTTTCAGTAAATCTTGTGCTACATGAATCTTACAAAGCAACATTGTGTGGCAGATAAGCTGAGCAGGACCAGGGCAGACAGACACACAAATGGAAAATGAATCGGGATTTTCCAAGAATATATCCAATTATGGGGAACACCTCAAGCAGATATTTTTGCCTCCAAGCACAACAAAAATTACATTGAATGCTAACATTTTGTCTTCATATGCAGGTGGCATATGACATAATGTGAGTATTTTGTCAAGCAAATGTATTTTTACCATTCATGCTAAGATGTTTGACAATACCATTATTTTTTCTGCATATCTAAGACAAATGAGCACCTTCCTTGCAAAGTCTACTGAGGAATGTTGCCTACAGCAGTGTTAAGTATGGAATGACTCAGTTTTAATCATTCATCTTGGAATCTCCTTGCTGCCATGTTATGGTGACTGTGCAGGCATGACAATATTAAAGCTGTTAAGTCCAGCGAAGAGTGTACATCTGTGTGTCTGTCTGTTTAATCTAATTTACAGAAAATCAACATTTTCTAACATCTGTTTGCATGCAAAGAGTTGCGACCCCACATTTTTAAGTGTGCATCATAAAAAAGCTAAGCTGTTTGTCTTTCCAGACTCATTACCGAAGATTAAGTAATTTACTTAGAACGGGAAACTTTAAAGCTGATGTTTTTAGACAGAGTATTATATAAAGTTGATGGGCCACATTTTTAATGATGCCAGAGATGGCATATTGACTGTCTATGAATCCACTTAAATAAGACCATCACACAAGAACAGACTAAAATGCGGGCTATAGTAACTTCACAAAGAGCGTTTGGAGTTTTCCCTTGATAGTTCCAGTGTCAAAAACACATTGGGTAAGGGACTACAAACATGACTACACCCTGATCAATGGCTTGATTTTTAGCTCTCCAAGTGTGAAAAAAGAAACCGAGATAAGGGCCAGAAACTTTAAGTTTTAGTATATTCAGTTACTTGCTAGTAAGTAAAAGGCCTCAATGCCAGCAAACAAAAAACTTGGAGAGCCTAAAAGAAAATCAACTAGGAAAGCTGGAGAGAAAACACTGACTGGGAAGAATCTTGAAGCTGTTTAGCAAAAAGTTCATGCTCCAGCTTTGGTGCAAGATACGACTTGCAGTAGGCTAGAGGAGAAGATGAATCTGATATGCTCAGAGCTGTTTGAAAGAGTACATAAACGCTGATAAAAGGTTGGAAAAATGCAAGGATTTTAAACATCTGTTCAAATGAACTGACAAAACTGCAAAAATCAGAGGTCAAAATGAAGAAAAGACTGTCATAGTATTGAGATTTCTCAAGAACGGTTTCAAAAACTGGTAGTTAATGGACAGAGCACACAGGGAAAATATGGGATTTTCTTTTGTACCAAAGAAACTGGGAGAAAGACTGTATTAATTTTATGAAAGCACAAATAAGCATCTGGACTGGTTTTTCACAGCAGGATTTGTTAATTCAAAGGGCACATTGTGTGTATGCTTCTAACCTGGCCACAAGAAAGACCAAGACCTGTATTAACAAAGGTAGTCGTACCAGCAGAAAGAATTAAGCCTGACAAAACTGCTGGCATAAGGGCAAAGCATTACAAACTGGAGACGGTGAAGTGTTTGTGGAAGAAGTTTATTTAATGTACACCAGGCAGAAAACAAGAAAATTTATCTCAGCAATCAAGTGATATTTGAGGCAGGTGTGATATTCAAGCTTTTGTACCCAGTTGTCTTCAGGATATATTTTCCCGGTGGCTCGGTCTTTTTTTTTTTTTTTTTTTTGATGCAGAACAGACTGTGGAGGAAATACAAATGTTTTTCCAACAAAAACGAGAGCCATTAAACAGCAGGGGAACTCTGCTTCTCATTTTTCTGACAGTAAAGCTGTTATTAGACTGTGTCAATGAAACCTTTTCTACTCTTCCAAAGGAAGATGCTTGAGAGGGAGGAGAAAGTGCAGGAGATGACTAGAATACCTGGGAGTACTTCTGACTCCAATCAGAGTCTTGGTTTGGTAGTTGGAGAAGAGCAGGAATAAGACCAGCAACATCAAAATTAGGGAATAAATATGAGACTGTAAAGCAGCAACTGCATTTGTGGAATATGGCTTTACAAAAAAAAGTGGAAAGACTGGACTTTTTTTTTTTTGATGTAGTTAAACTTGTGGGGGACTGAAATGCATATCCCTCACTTCATGTTATAAGTAATTGGAAGAACACTGAAGGGAAGGAGGAGGAAAAAAAGTAACTAAGTAAAACAAGTTTTGCTCTTAGTAGTATAGTGTACGTGACATTTCATGATACAAACTGTATGTTGTAAAGTATTTTCAGTTATTGTACAAGATAAAAACAGTAAAATAAACAAGTGCCTTTTTTGTCTTTTTTTAGTTTTAAGAAATGGAGGCCTTGGTGTAAAAAAAGAAAGGTTGGACAAAAGCATGTTTTAATGTGCTATAATCTTTAGTTGTTGACATGGGGGCTGGAGTGTAAAAATGCACAGATTATATGCAGTGTTGATATGTTCTGTCTGCTTTGCATAGTTGAATGTGTGGACTAAGGCCTTTAGCTTAGTCTAAATATTTTTTGTGTAAGCAAGTAATGATACTGAATGTAATGAACGATTTTCCTTTGGCAAATTTATTTTGGCAAATAAATGTTCAGTTTGAGTTGAGAGGTTTGCACAGTTGCATGTATATTTGGTACTTGTGTTTCCATGGAGACAAGCTTACTAAGTGGGGAGCAACAAAAGCCAGAGCACTTTTTTAAGGCTAAAAGTTAATGTTTTCTGAAAGCATGTAAGCTACTTTTCACATCTGGGAGGGGAACAAAGATATTACAATAATTAGTTTAAGGAGCACAGGCTGTAACATGTCTTGGTATGGATAACCTTAATGTTAGGTTGAGTTATGCCTTTGTGTGCTGCTGTCGATTTGGGACAGTTATGCCTATCAGGAGGGTTAAACTTTATTATTTTAAAATGTGCATAGTTTTGTGTGTGTTCTAGGTTAGTGGATTATGGGGGTTTTCTGGTGTGGTGGGGTTTTTTTCTGTAAAAGAAAACAGTTTGCAAAATGTGACATAGGTTCAAATGGTGATGACAAGAAACTGTAAAAGATGAAGCTGCCAAACATTAGTGGGTGCATGCAACACAAAAGCTGGAAATAGACATTTAAAAAAAGCTTCTTTATACAATAGGTAGGAATAATAATGTATAATGACTACACTAAATGTATTTTGGACTATAAATGGTCTTACAGGTACAGAAAATGTAAGAGTATTGAATTATATTACAGTGCAAATAGCTGTGCTACAGGAGACACATTTGGAAAGAAGTGAGCATGAGAATATGATAGATATGATTTCAGGATAGATATTCAGTAGAATATCAGTGACAAAGGAAGAGATTAGTACTAATATTACTTGCTAGAGGAGCTGCAATAGTGATAAAAGAGGGGGAAAATAGGATAGTAATGGCAGATTTGTGGTAAGGGGCTGCTGGCAAGGGAGGAGGATTATGCTGGCATGTATTTATATTCCACCTAAAACTATTAGAGCTTAAGAACATTTTGGAAGACATCTGCTTTCAACAGGGAATATAACTCGTAGGTGGAGACTGGAACTGCATTTGCAGCAGTGAGGATGTATCTGGGCGTCCTGGAAGGGGAAAATACAACACAATTGGGTAGATTTCTGAAGAAGGTTACAAAAATGTTTGGCAGATTCAGTAGTAGGACCTCTGAGAGAATTTATATATTCCCCAAGGTACAGTAACCTTAAACTTAATAAACTTAGTAAACTTACTAAGTAAACTTAGTAAGGTAGAGTAAACAAATATCTAAAAGGAATGTGTGCATTAAATTGAAAGTTCTAACACTCATCCAATAACTAAGAATAAAGTGCAGGATCATGAAGTAAAAATGAGAGACCGGTGCTTGCCCCCCTACCTGTTTGAGAAATTTAAGGAATGGGTCGTGGAAATTGTTCGAGAACTGTTAGGGAAGATAGAAGTTTATTCAGAAGTTAGAGCAAGTGAGTGGGATAAAATGAAAGTGGAGTTTAAAAATATAGCAGAAATAAAAGAATGTTACAGTTAAGAAGTAATGAGAATTATTTAGAGGGACTGATAAAGGGTAAAGTATTGCAGAATAAGAGGAGTCTCTCAGACAAGAAGGGGTGCAACTGCAAAGTGATAAAGATAAAATACGAGATTATGTGGATAATATGCATGAGTTTAGAAAGATTGCTGTTAAGCAACTGTTTTTTGATGACTCCAAAAAAAACTTAGTACAATGACTTTGGAAACTAACTTTTCTACTATTTGTTGTCTACCTTAAGAAACCTATAACAAGAAAAATTGCCAGAGATCCTGAAGAGGTAATGAGATATTTGGGAAATTTTATGAAAATGTGTATAAAGTAATGGAATGTGGAATTCAAGAAAAAGTACAAATGGAAATATTTACGGAAAACATAAGTATGCCAAGGTTAGAGGTAGATGAGGCTTAATTAACTGCAGGAAAGACTTCAGGAGTAGGTGGTATTCCTGTGTAAGTTTGAAAGCTAGGAGGGAAGAAAGTGATAAAGATTTGGAGGGTTTTGTTTCACAATATTTTAAAGGGAGTGGAACCACCAACATCCTGGAAGAAAACTGTGGTGACTGCAATACCTAAACGTGGTAAAAAACATTAAGACCCAGCTTCATATAGGCCCATTTCAATTTTAAACAATGACTAAAGTGTTTATAATAGCTAAAAGAATGGCAAATGTGATGACAACATTGATAAATCTGCATTAGTGTGGTTTTGCAGAGGGGAAGATGACATTTGACAACATTAATAGAACAGTGGGGACTTCCAAGATGGCTGCATATTGAGTAACATCATCTTTACCAGTGTGAAAACAGAAACTCAGAACAGAGAGACAGTAAACTCCTATTTGTGGGTAAATTTCAATAACTGGCTAGTAAGTGCACTGCCTGGATGCCAGCAAAAAATTCAAAGAATCAATCGCACTCAAAAGGTGAGAAAAAACACTGGGAAGAATTCTGCAGCTGTTCAGCAAAAAGTACTGCAGGCTCCAGCTTTGGTGCAAGACATAACTTCCAGTAACATACAGGAAGACAAATGTATTCAGACTGAAGGTGTATATTACCTCAGATAACAAAAAGCTGGGAAAAATGGAAGAATCTTTAAACAGACTTAGAGATGAAGTGATAAAACTACAGAAATCACAGGTCCAAATATATGAGACTGTTCAAGAAGAGATGTTTCAAAAAATAGAATAAGAGGATAGAACACTTAAGGAAAACCTGAGATTTTCAGCTGTACCAGAGAAGATGAAAGGAACGGTCTGTATTAATTTTATGAAAGCACAAATAAGTAACTGGACTGGTATTCCACAGCAATTGTTAAATGAAAGGGCACATCATGGGTGTGCTCCAAACCTGGCCATAAGAAAGCAGCCTAGCTTCAGAATAGTAAAGATGCAAGCCTACCAGCAGAAGGAGTTGATTCTGACAAAACTGTGGCAGAAGGGCAAAGTACTAAAAGTGTGAGGTAGTAGAGTATTTGTCGAAAATGCTTACTGTGTACTAGGTAGAAGAGGAATAAATTAATTCTTCTAATCAGGGAATGTCGAGAAGCAGGCGTGAGGTTCACGCTGCTGTACCCGGCTGTTTTCAGTGTATTCTTTCCTGAACAGAGAAAATCATTTTTTGATGCAGAACATGTTAGAGGAAATACAAAAGTTTGTCCAACAAAAATTAATGTATGAAATAGAAAGAGATTCTTCTTGTTGTTCTTCTGGTAATACAGCCCACAGGGAGACTATATAAGTGAAACTTTTTTCAATGTTTCAATGGAAAACGCTTGAGAGCCGGAAAAAAAATGCACAATAGTTGACCAGAAGAATTGGGAGTACTTGGGAAATGAAGCAGAGACTGGATTTGGGAGATGTAGATCAACAGGAATAAAGCCAACAACTCAGAAATAGACAAATGTGGTGATTACAAAGCACTAGTTACATTTGTGTACCATAAGAGAATGAGAAAATGTGGAAATATTGGACTCTTGACTTGAGTTTCCTACACGTTTAACAAAGTATATGCCCCATTTTGTGTCACTGTTTAGAAGAACATTTAGGAGAGGGGAAGAGGAAGGAGTTTAACTATTAAGCAAAACAAAATGATGTTGAGAGTAGTATTTTTATAGTACATGATATAATCTGCATACTATAAAGTAAAGCTTTCTCAGTTACTTTCTAATGTAATGAGGATACTGAAGTATATAGGTGCCCTAGTTTTTTTCTTTCTTTCTCCTTGTTCAGTTTGAAGAAATGTAGGCACTGCAGTGTAAAAAAAAGTCTGGTCAACAAAAGCAGAATACAAGAAAATTTGTTGTGCTTTTTCTCACTCTTGAATAGGCAAATGATGGGATTATGGCCCTTGGCGTGATCTAGTATTTTAAGACTAAGAAAATAAAAAAGAACACAGAGTATAATAAAATGTTTTTCCCTAGAAAGTAAAGGATTGTTTGTAGAAGAGGCCGTGTATCTGGTTCTCGAGACTCTATGGAGACTGGTAAAGAGCAATAATGCTGGTTTCACTGGCTAGGAAATTGTTTTCTCAAAGCATTTGTGTTTTCCCAATCTGGGAAAGTAGTAATGAAGGGAGAAAACCAGACAGCACTTAGTAGAAGCAGAGGCTGTACCAAGCGTCTCTGCGTGGATAACTTTCCTTATAGGTTAATCCAACTCTGTGAGTCTAACTGACGTTCTGGGATAATTTTTCCTATTAGGGTAAAACCTCAATATTAGAAAATGTACATAGTTTTGTGTGCTAGTATTAAGTTAATAGGTTTTAGAGGGTGTATTTTGTTTGAGGGCTTTCAGTAAAACAAAATGTTTTGTAAGATGTGACATAGGCTCAAATGGATATGACAATAAACAACTGTATAAAACATCAACCTTCCAGACATTATGCATTTAAGACAAAAGCTGGCACTAGACACTTAAAGCTGTTACACATAAAAGTTGGAAATGATTACTTTTAAACACTGGGACACTTTCTGTATTATCTTTAAATATAAGTGGTCTTACAGATGCATACAGAAAGGAAAGAGTAGTGAACTATATTAAAAAAATGTAGAGTGCAAATAGTTATGCTACAGGAGACGCATTTGGAAAGAACTAAGCGTATGAATTCCATAAAGAAGTTTTCAGGATGGTTATTCAGCGGAGTACATGAGACAAAGGAAGAGAGTACTTATATAAATTGGAAGAGGAGCTCCAATAGTGATAGACAAGGATATAAAAGGTAATGGTGGATTTGTAGCACTAAGAGGCTGCTGGCAAGGGAAGAGGATTACATTGGCTTTTATTTATATTCCTCATAAAACTGCTATAATGAAGCTTAAGAAAATTCTGGGAAAAATAATCCCACTTTCAGCAGTGAATGTTGCTTATAGGTGGAGGCTAGAATTTGATTTGCAGCCTTGATGTATCTGAGGGGCCCAGAGGGGAAATAACAAAGGAGAGTAGATTTTTGAAGAAATGTATTAAAATATTTGGCATTGAAGATGTGAATTTAGTAGTAAGAGTCAGGAGTGAATTTACATATTGTTCCCCTAGATACAAAAACTGGATTAGGCTAGACAGAACTTTAATTTCACAGGAACATGTGCATTTAATTGAAAGTTTACATATATATCCAATAACTATTTCAGCTCCTGTACCAATAATAACTAAAATATAAAAGTAATGAAATGAGGCACTTTCCACCTATCTGTTGAAAAGAGAAGAATTTAAAGAATGGGTAGTGTAAATCATTTGGGAGTTATTAGAGAAGATAGGAATTTCTTCTGAAAATATAGCTAGTGAGTGGGATAGAATTTAAAATGGACTTAAAAAATAAGGTGAAAATAAAAGTAAGGGAGACCTGGTTAAAAAATAACCAGAATTATTAAGAGGGACTGACCAAAGGTTAAAGTATTGCATAATAAGGGGAAACTTACAGAGCATGAAGAGGAGCAATTGCAGAATGTTAAACCGAAAATAAGGCATTACCTCGCTAATATGTTGTGATACCCGTGCACTGGCCCAATAATCAAGGAGCCTCAATCCTCACCACTAGCAGCAGTGAGGAGTGTCCACATTGGGAGGATAATGAGTATACACACAGTAAAGTACAATTTCCCTTAAGAGCACACAGGGATCACAGTCAGTCTGGGTCTGGTTTCTCCCTTTCTCTCCCCAGTAAAACTCCCCACTGGCACAGCTGTAGGGCACAGATCTCAGCTTGAGTGGTCAAGCCGAAACCTCCAGCACCCTCTCTGTCCAACCAGTGCTTCATGTCCCTGCCCAAGTAGCTGACACACACACACACATACACACACACTTTGAGATATGAATTTTATGGTAACGCACAGACACTCCTGGGGAAGGCTGGCACAGGTTCTCCAGCTATTCCCCCTCCTGCCCAGACTATAACGTAGAAATCCCTGCCACCAACAACTACTTATCAGATACTGTAAGGCCATTCCCAAAGGGTGACCAGTTCCACTGTGTGCTATTACTGTTATTCAAATAGTAAGTGTAACCCAGTGCTAAGGCTAATGGAGTGTGTTATACAGTATCACCAAATACAACTGTGAGAGCTTAAATTATCTCTACACAAAACAGTGACAGTTGAAAGGTTTAAAAATATGTAATAATAAATAATAAAAGCGCAAGACAATACTCATTCAATACAGTGCTAATAGAGAGTTCAGAGATCACAGGAAAATACTTTAAAACAATATTGTTGGATAGTCTCACATTAATATAGAAAACGGCTAGACTAATCTGGCTATATTCCTATCTGTCTCTAACATAAACTGTTCTAAATTCTACTTACAAGGCAAAGTGCTGGTGAGTTGTTGTCAGCTTCAGAACAAAATACAAAATGCTAAATCTTTCTCTCTGAGAAAGTCTTAAATTGATAATATATATTACTGCTGAGTCATTTCAGATTACATCATTCTTGAAACTTCTACTTAAGTTTCTCAGGCTCACAGAACTTATACTTTTAACATTTCTGTTTGTAATGTGCACCTGCCAGGAAACCACAGCAATAAGACACTTTGCATGTAAAACCTAGTAATTATCTCTGTCTTAGAATAGAAAGAATTTCTTAGCCCAGACATCCTGTCAGCTAGCTTGAGATCAGTCATAAAATGCTTTACTCATCAGCTTTCTTCCAGCAGGGTGCACTGTGGTTACATTTTTGAAGCTCAGAACATAACACAGTTTTCTTATATTTGTTACATAAGCCTGTGGATCATATTAATATTTACAATGACATTGAATTATTTACAAAATTCTGTCTAGCTAGGCTGGCAGCCTTCACATATGCATGAGTTAGAGAGATTGTTGCTAAGTAACTGTTTTTTGTTAAATCCAGAGCACAAAAAGTTTTAACACAGTGACTCGAGCAACAGAAAGAAAATGTTGTCACCAAGCTTAGGAAGGCCTATAACAAGGAAGATAATAGGATAATCCTCTAGAGGTACTAGAAATATTTCAGAAGTTGTATAGAGCAGAGAAATATGGAATTCAAAAAAGGTACAAATAGAAATGTTTATGGAAGAATTAAATGTACCAAGGTTCAAGGTAGATGAGGCTCAATTACTAACAGGATAGGAGGAGATGAGATAAAAATTGTGATGGGTAACCAATCTACATAAACGTTCTCAGGAATACAACTGGCTTACAGACAGAACTCAGTTTACTCTTGCTGCAAGTGCATTTCATTTTTCGTAGCTAGTAGTTTCGCTTGTGTGTGTGTGTTTGTTGCCGCAGTAGGGTATAACTAGTGGTTAGTTACCCAGACTCAACCCTGTACCTTAAGTACAGGGGGGCAAGAGCCTAAATTCTCTACCTAGACCACCACTTGTGATTTAAGTAAAGTCCATAGTTCTCAACCGTTAGGAATGTTTGGCTCATACTTTTGTGTTCCTCTTAAAATTTGTGTTTTTTGGTAAACCAGTAAGAACTGAATTCACTAAATTAATGAGAGCCATCTGAGTTTGTCTTCCTATCTTTCAGGAAATGCATGGTAGCACAAAACATTTTATTCTAGCCACTTTATAAGATTATACAAGCAATGTTTAAAATGTGTCCCAGGTTTTGGGCCTTTGTCCTCAACCCCAATAAATGTTGGCTTTTTCCAGATTTCTTGTGCTGCATAGTTATTCAGTGGAGAGAAGTTTAGTGCTGCTTATGCCAAGTCTGTGTTAGTAGCACAACAGGTAGTATACTTGCTTTTGATGCAGAAGGCTGTGGTTTCTACTCCCACAGCATGTAGATGGATTGCTGATACTGTACTGTGTTGTACTTTTAAGAGGGGGTGGATGCTGCAGTCCTGAGAATGTCCTCTTTGGCAGAGATACCTAGTAACTATGAACCTGTTATCAGTTTGCCATGCATTCCCTATTGCAATATTACTAACTTAGCATTTTTTAAAATGTAACATAGGCAATTATTTCTTCAAGGGCAACAGGCACTTTATTTGTAGATGATCATTTTTAAAAAAACAGCTAAAGGCAATGTTAGTCCAGGAGCCTAAAAGTAAGTGTTTCAAAGGTAATGTTTTGTATGAGTAGTTCTGCAATAGATTGCTTCAATGTTTTCTATAGACAATATTGTTTCATAATAATCTTTGTAGAAATTATATTGAATGTATTCCTAGTGTTAGCAAAATACATATATTACTACAGTTATTTGAATTCTTAATTGCTGTACTTCTCTGCTTTGAAAGAACTTGTCGCATTTGCCAAAAAGCATTCTGTAAATCTACCTATCTACTGATTTCCTATGTTTAAATCCAGCTCATTTAATTTCTGGCTGGAGACGGCTGAAGCAGTTAATTTTATAAAAGAAAATTGTATTTTAGTTTTCAAGTTTTCACAAGTTCAAAGTTTGATACAAGTTTAAATATTAATTTAAATAAAACACTTCTGTTTATTTTGTGTGTAATATTTGGTTGTTCTTCAGTTTGCATTTAAAAGTTGATATCCCACAATTCCACCAGATTGAGCTGGGTTACATAATTATGCATGTAAATTTTGTTAATCAGTGTACAGATTTGTACCTATTTTTCATGTGCCTTTATCCAGATTTTTTTGATTTCGGGTTGAGAGATATGCTCTTGTCTCGGGTCCCTAATGCCTCCTTAGATCATGATGGACTTAAGGAAGCCCAGGTTAGAGTCTTCACCTGGCACTGTTTTTTGAAGGATCATCCTTCTGTTCAAGACTGTGCACAAGGTGCAGTATGAGATTCCTTACAAGCTAGACGTTTGGCAGGAAAGAACTAAAGCTGTCACTTTCTTGAGTTTTATACCAAAATATTTTTATGCCCAAGGGGTACACATTTCTGGACAGCCATAGGGGGAAGATACTAAGCTGAGGAATTCAGACCTTTTGAGACAAAAGTTTCAGGAGTTAACACTACTTGTAACAATTATCCACTTAAACATTTATTGTTATAGTAAGTTCCTCACATACATATATTTTTAGTGAGAGGTTGGTGGATAAAGAATGGACTCCCCTGCCTGAGTGGTACATGGCAAAACAACTAAGCATGGGATAACTGCAGATGGTGAGGAGCAAGAGAGGTAGGGGTAGCTGCAAGTTGCTAGTAGCTGATTTAGATAACACCAGTAGTTGCATTTAAAGTAACATGACCCCCAACAGAATCATATAATTTAGCAAAGCACCAGTATGAGAACTTGTTTATAAACAAGTATACCCTTATTAACATGGATGTTGTACACACAAATAACTAAATGCAGGAAGATATTTGCAACAGTATGCAATATAAATATATAAATATTATATACATAGGAAAAAAAACCCTATAACTACATATGTGCATTGGCCTACCCTATATATAGACTATACTAACTGCATGTAATCATTCATGAAACCCCAGCACATATCATACTGGTATTCAATAACCAAACAAACCCACTTTGTGATGCCAAAAGTGAGAATTATATTAACTTCCCCAAACTACCCAATACTAATACCTCAATAAACAAACTAAATGATTACTTAAATACTGTAACCAAAATATAGAGGCCCAAACAACCTATACTGAATTCACCACTGTTTATTAAGGCCAGGTTTGAAAAGAGCCCCTAAGTTGATGATCCATCTGCGCTCCTTATTAGTCAATATATTATGTCTTGCTGTTTCATTAGTAACATGTGTTGTGATCATATCTATTCCCACAAACACAAAATGTGCTGTAGAATGCACCAAGTTATGCCTATACAAAACACTACATGTCCTTTTGCATTTAATGTCACTGATGTGTAGGGCTATCCTCTGTTTCAATGTACATGAGGTCTGTCCTATGTAGAATGCCCCACACTGACATACTGCCATATAAATGACCCACAAACTTGTACATTTAATAAGGCATCTAATGTCATACACTTTCCGAGTATTGACTGAAGTAAAGGAACGCGTCTTGGACATCAACTTACAATATTTACAATACCAGCAGTATGTACTGCCTATTATAGTGGATGATATCTTTGTATTGGGGTTATGACATTTCTTAAGAGGACAAATATTGTCCTACAGGTCTTCTTTTCCTGTATCCAAACTCACATCTTGATTGTAACATAGTAGAAAAAAATGGATCCAAATATAATACATGCCAATACTTGGAGATGACCTCCTTAATCTTAAAGGTATTACTAGCACAAGTAGTAATAAACCTCATACCCATGGACCCAACCCTTCTAGGAAGATGAAAAATGCAGGCAACCTTGAGACCGACAAGTAGGCTAGAGGCAGGAAAGCACAAACGAAATCTCGTTAATATTGGTTAATAATCTCATATTAGAAGTCGATACAAAACGACTAAGAGGCATCTACAGACCATTACTGGATCAAGAAAACACTGTGTTGACACCTGTAATTAATGAATGTGCCATCCAGGATGATATGGGAAGCACACTGGGACCAATGAAAAATTTCTCTTTGAGTTTTATTACGCAATACACTTTATATTCCCCTGATATATGGGCTTCTGTGTTAAAGAACTGGCCTCTGGTAATCAACTCTCCCAACCTGATTGATAAACTGGGAATACGCCCTATTGCCATTTACAAAAGAGGAAGGAACCTTAAGGAATTATTACAGATGAATTCTAACATGTCAGATTGTTCGAGATCTAAGGGGTCCTTTAAATGTGGCTTTTTGTAACATGTGTAAGTTTATCACACCAGGCAGTTTTTCAAGATCAGGAATGTTAAGCAGCCTATCCATTATAAGATTTCTTGTGATTCCAAATCAGTTGTATATCTTGCCCAGTGTAATTGCTGCCCATGTTTTACATTGGAATGACCAGTGAAATTAAAGGAAAGGGTGTACCAACACATTTATGCCATAAAAAAACCTCTGTTGGAAAATGCCTTAGCTAAACATGTGAATATTAACCCTGGCCATAGTTTTAGCTTTATGGGCATTGACCAGGTAGTACCATCTATTAGAGGAGGCCCATTTTCAATTCTGCTAGAAAATGTAGAATTAGCTTGGCAATTGAGTCTTGATGCATTCAGACCACCTGGTCTGAATGAAAATTGTAATATATCTTGTATTTTAAAATTGAAGAGTTACTTGAGGTAACTATTTTGCACTATTTGAATATGTTTTACTTATTCAACACATTAGGTGCTGATTTTACAATCATTATAAAAGTTATTGTAAGGTTTTTATTTATTTTATTTGTTATTATCATTGTATTTAGGTTTTTAATTTGGTTAATTAATTATGGAGTACAGGAAATTGTGGTTTGATACTTCCTGTTTATTTACTATAAATATTTTGTGTTTGCATAAGTTAACTGTTTCCTTCTGATGAAGCTGTGACATTGGTTACGGCGAAAACGTTCTACTTTTGTAAAATAAATATTGCGTTAAAGGAGATTTCGTTTGTGCTTTCCTGC
Source organism: Protopterus annectens (assembly GCF_019279795.1). Taxonomy (NCBI): domain Eukaryota; kingdom Metazoa; phylum Chordata; order Ceratodontiformes; family Protopteridae; genus Protopterus; species Protopterus annectens. Next base: position 725,689,858 of record NC_056748.1, read on the forward strand.
CTCTAGCCTACTTGTCGGTCTCAAGGTTGCCTGCATTTTTCATTTTGGTTTATCGTTTTCAACTGGTTTCTTCTAGGAAGATGAGTATCCTGTAACAAAGCCATCCTGTTGGTCATCTTTAAGTCCTTGTATGCTGTATCTACCACATTTTTAGGATCTCCCCAGGCGTAAAACTTTTCTTTTAGTCCCAAAGCCTGTTTTTCATACTCACTAGAGGCAGAATAAATCCTCTTAATTCTCTGAAATTGTGCTGCCGGGATATTCCTGATGGTATGTGCTGGATGGCGACTATGAGCATGCAAAATAGAATTTTTAGAAAAAGGTTTCCTGTGAAATGTGTACCATCCAACACCTTAGTGACATTAACATCCAGGAAGTCAGCTGTAAATATATCCAGCTTCCCAGTAAATCTAATGCCATGCTCATTGCCATTTAGATATTATTTAAAACTTTCCCATTCATCCAGTCCCCCAGCAATCCTCTAGATATCAGCGCCACATTACCAGCTGTGCCAAATAAGGAAAACTATCAATGTAAATATATTGGGCCTCCAGATACCCCATAAAAAGGTCGGCATAAATGGGGGCAAAAGTAGCCGTACCCTTCACCTGTAGATACCACTGATTATTGAACTTAAAGGCATTATGTTCAAGCACCAACTTTAATAAAGATAATAAAAATTCCATCTCCGATTAAATAAAAAGACCAGTTTGCCCCATCCAATAGTGAACACCCTTAATACTCCCTTGATGGGGATACTGGTGTAAAGGGACTGTACATCCAAAGTTCCCAACTGTGCTGTGGTAGAAATCTGGTCTGATGAAGCCTACTTGGTGAAAGTGCTTACCTGTTTCCCTTGGTGTCGAATAAATACTTATATTTTTATCTTTTACGGAGTTGTTCATTCAGTATTTGCTTCGTGTGTCTTTTTGGATATTCGTGTTACAGCCTACCCTAGAAAAGACAGCTGCTGTGATAGTTCCTTTTTTTTTGGAATTTTTTGGGGGTTTTTTCCCTTATTTTTTTTTTTTA